>NW_027423046.1:1372500-1647500 GCF_048934315.1 Petromyzon marinus
TAAACAATGTTAATATATAACTCAGTACTGGTAAACAATGTTAATAGATAACTCAGTATTGGTAAACAATGTTAATATATAACTCAGTATTGGTAAACAATGTTAATATATAACTCAGTATTGGTAAACAATGTTAATATATAACTCAGTACTGGTAAACAATGTTAATATATAACTCAGTATTGGTAAACAATGATAATATATAACTCAGTATTGGTAAAAATGTTAATATATAACTCAGCATTGGTAAACAATGTTAATATATAACTCAGTATTGGTAAACAATGATAATATATAACTCAGCATTGGTAAACAATGTTAATATATAACTCAGCATTGGTAAACAATGATAATATATTAACTCAGTATTGGTAAACAATGTTAATATATAACTCAGCATTGGTAAACAATGATAATATATTAACTCAGTATTGGTAAACAATGTTAATATATAACTCAGTACTGGTAAACAATGTTAATAGATAACTCAGTATTGGTAAACAATGTTAATATATAACTCAGTATTGGTAAACAATGTTAATATATAACTCAGTATTGGTAAACAATGTTAATATATAACTCAGTATTGGTAAACAATGTTAATAGATAACTCAGTATTGGTAAACAATGTTAATTGATAACTCAGTATTGGTAAACAATGTTAATATATAACTCAGTATTGGTAAACAATGTTAATATATAACTCAGTATTGGTAAACAATGTTAATAGATAACTCAGTATTGGTAAACAATGTTAATATATAACTCAGCATTGGTAAACAATGTTAATATATAACTCAGCATTGGTAAACAATGATAATATATTAACTCAGTATTGGTAAACAATGTTAATATATAACTCAGTACTGGTAAACAATGTTAATATATAACTCAGTATTGGTAAACAATGATAATATATAACTCAGTATTGGTAAACAATGTTAATATATAACTCAGCATTGGTAAACAATGTTAATATATAACTCAGTATTGGTAAACAATGATAATATATAACTCAGCATTGGTAAACAATGTTAATATATAACTCAGCATTGGTAAACAATGATAATATATTAACTCAGTATTGGTAAACAATGTTAATATATAACTCAGTACTGGTAAACAATGTTAATAGATAACTCAGTATTGGTAAACAATGTTAATATATAACTCAGTATTGGTAAACAATGTTAATATATAACTCAGTATTGGTAAACAATGTTAATATATAACTCAGTACTGGTAAACAATGTTAATATATAACTCAGTATTGGTAAACAATGATAATATATAACTCAGTATTGGTAAAAATGTTAATATATAACTCAGCATTGGTAAACAATGTTAATATATAACTCAGTATTGGTAAACAATGATAATATATAACTCAGCATTGGTAAACAATGTTAATATATAACTCAGCATTGGTAAACAATGATAATATATTAACTCAGTATTGGTAAACAATGTTAATATATAACTCAGTACTGGTAAACAATGTTAATAGATAACTCAGTATTGGTAAACAATGTTAATATATAACTCAGTATTGGTAAACAATGTTAATATATAACTCAGTATTGGTAAACAATGTTAATATATAACTCAGTACTGGTAAACAATGTTAATAGATAACTCAGTATTGGTAAACAATGTTAATAGATAACTCAGTATTGGTAAACAATGTTAATATATAACTCAGTATTGTTAAACAATGTTAATATATAACTCAGTATTGGTAAACAATGATAATATATAACTCAGTATTGGTAAACAATGTTAATATATAACTCATCATTGGTAAACAATGTTAATATATAACTCAGTATTGGTAGACAATGATAATATATAACTCAGCATTAGTAAACAATGTTAATATATAACTCAGCATTGGTAAACAATGATAATATATAACTCTGCATTGGTAAACAATGTTAATATATAACTCAGTATTGGTAAACAATGATAATATATAACTCAGCATTGGTAAACAATGTTAATATATAACTCAGCATTGGTAAACAATGATAATATATTAACTCAGTATTGGTAAACAATGTTAATATATAACTCAGTATTGGTAAACAAGTAGCCCAGTTCTGTATTATTCTCGTGGCCACAGTATGACATTGAGACGCCTGGTCTACACACACACACATATATAATCTGCTATTTTTATTCCCCGTTAACTCCACACGTGAACTATTTCTCCATCTTAATGAATGATTTGCAACTCTGCTGTATAAACGGATCTCCAAGTGTTGTAGGTGGAGGAGGGTCAGTGGGCTAGGAGCCAGGATTTTGACTTTGGGGGGGGGGTTGCTGACTTCAATATTCTGAGACATCTCAGTGTGTTGACGTTTTACAATGGGCCGCCACAAATGTATAAAACTAATTTTAATTGGATTTGAACGCGGAGTTCATTAATAGGTGACAGCACATGAGGTGACAACACACGTGGTGGTGACATCACACGTGGTGGTGACATCACACGTGGTGGTGACATCACACGTGGTGGTGACAGCACACGAGGTGGTGACAGCACACGAGGTGACAACACACGTGGTGGTGACAACACACGTGGTTGTGACATCACACGTGGTGGTGACAACACACGTGGTGGTGACAACACACGTGGTGGTGACATCACACGAGGTGGTGACAGCACACGAGGTGGTGACAACACACGTGGTGGTGACATCACACGAGGTGGTGACAACACACGTGGTGGTGACATCACACGTGGTGGTGACATCACACGACGTGGTGACAACACACGTGGTGGTGACAACACACGTGGTGGTGACATCACACGTGGTGGTGACATCACACGTGGTGGTGACATCACACGAGGTGACAACACACGTGGTGGTGACAACACACGTGGTGGTGACATCACACGTGGTGGTGACATCACACGTGGTGGTGACAACACACGTGGTGGTGACATCACACGTGGTGGTGACAACACACGTGGTGGTGACATCACACGTGGTGGTGACATCACACTAGGTGGTGACAACACACGTGGTGGTGACAACACACGTGGTGGTGACATCACACGTGGTGGTGACATCACACGTGGTGACATCACACGAGGTGACATCACACGAGGTGGTGACATCACACGTGGTGAGAACACACGTGGTGGTGACAGCCTGCAGGGACGCACACGGGGTCCCCGACTTACGACAATCCCCGACTTACGACGATCCCCGACTTACGCTATTTCGATGTTACGATCTTATGATAAGACAAAATTGTTAAGATATTTTAAATTTCGCGTGGCAGGCAAACGCAGCGACGTGCGAGGTACGAATCTTGGCGAGTACAGTACAACATACGATACGCTACGTTCAATGCATGTTTAAAGTTGTTATAGCAATACAGTATTGTAATAAATACATATGGTATATAGTTTATACAGTACTACTGTAAATGATCTGTTTTTGCCAAATAATCACCATTCTTTAAGGCTCCCGGCTAGGCTACGGACGATATTTTCGAGTTACGGTGTTGGTGGCTGTAACGCAACTCCGTCGTAAGTCGAGGACTACCCTGGAAACGCCTTACCCACAATAACAACAACAACGTTTTATTCTTAAACAACGCCTTCTTATTTTAAAGTGCGCTAAAAGGTAAAGAACAGGAAGAAGTCGAGTGGACAACGGGAAGTGATCACAAGGCTTTAAACGCGACGTAAACACAGAGAAGTGAAGATTAATAATAACAATAATAATTAAATAGTTTATAACTCACCGCCGTGAGAGAAGGACGTGGCGCCTGCTTCCCCGGCGAAGCGATTCCACACTTTAGGGACCGCGGCGTTTCATTGACCTAGCCCAAAAAAACATTAAATTAAATAATCCGTCCATACAAAAAAAATTGTAATTGCTTTAAAAGAGCCGCTTAATTGATTGATTACTTTATAAATTAATCTTCAACGTGCTACTTTTTTGTGTGTGCGTGTGATGCTGTCCGTAACTCGTTAACATGCACACGGAGCAGGCGCGCCTCAGACACGCGGCGCCTGCTCGTCGCGCGAGACGATTCCGCAGTTTAGGGACCGCGGCGTTTTTCCCACCTGCACAAAATTTTTTAAAGATGCCGTCCATAAATCTTATTTTTTATTCCTGGAAAGGAGGCAATTAATTGATGAATTGATGCCGATTTGAATACAGGTTATGCATCCCCCCTCCTCTTTTCAAGAAAAAAAAATAGATGGACTAGTCCTGGGCAAACTGCCAATCGCTGCGCGTGACGCCAACGTTTTTTATAAATAAATAAATGTGCCGTTTAAAAATAAATTTATGCAAACCGACACACCTGATGATGACCGTTTGAGTTATGGTCGAAACGTCGTGAGAATTTTTTATTGTTTTATATATATTTTGTTATTTTGTTGTTTCTCTTCAACGTGACTTTACCGAAAAAACTAAGAATATAGGTTATGCATCGTCACCGCGTGCAACATGTGTGATTGATTGGACGACAGGAAGTAGACTACATTTTTATTACAAGAATTTTGACCACGACAGACAGAGGAATCAAGTTCGGTAAAAGCGTTGAAAAATTTTAGAGGGGCAGAAATTACTCCATCGAGAACACAACATTTTAATTCAAACCCAGTAAACATGCAACGTTGAGCCAACGTTGGCATTTGGTTAACATAGGTGTACACACAGTGTGGTTAACATAAATGTACACACAGTGTGATTAACATAGTGTACACACACACTGTGATTAACATAGTGTACACACACAGTGTGATTAACATGGTGTACACACACAGTGTGATTAACATGGTGTACACACACAGTGTGATTAACATAGGTGTACACACACACACACAGTGTGATTAACATGGTGTACACAGTGTGATTAACATAGGTGTACACACACACAGTGTGGTTAACATAGTGTACACACACACACAGTGTGATTAACATAGGTGTACACACACAGTGTGGTTAACATAGGTGTACACACACATAGTGTGATTAACATAGGTGTACACACACATAGTGTGATTAACATAGGTGTACACAGACACACAGTGTTACTATTATGATGGGCTCATCTTGCCTTAGCAGTAGTGTGACATCAGACGCTGAGTTTGTATTGTATTTTTCTCAAGCAGCTTTGAATTAGCCCAGCTAATTGACCCCGCGGTGTGAAAGTGGTAACTCTACATGTGTGGCTTGCCAGAGGCAGTCTTCACTGCAGTGAGCATTGGTGATGATACCACACTGATGAGTCTGATCAATGACTACATGGGCCTAGAGTTACCCATCTTTGTATTGGTGATGATACCACACTGATGAGTCTGAGCAATGACTTAATGGGCCTAGAGTTACCCATCTCTGTATTGGTGATGATACCACACTGATGAGTCTGATCAATGACTACATGGGTCTAGAGTTACCCATCTCTGTATTGGTGATGATACCACACTGATGAGTCTGATCAATGACTAAATGGGCCTAGAGTTACCCATCTCTGTATTGGTGATGATACCACACTGATGAGTCTGATCAATGAATACATGGGCCTAGAGTTACCCATCTCTGTATTGGTGCTACCTGACAGTCGGTCAGATTTGCTCAGATTTATTTTGACAGTGACCAAAGGTATGAGAACCACAATGCACTGCTTAAGAAGAAACCGTTCATGTTTATTTGCAAGTAAAACATGATTTTACAACCTGCGCTGTTATGATCGGATTTTTTCGTCAATTACAGGTTTAAATACTCTTTGTTGGTGATATTAAAGGAATTGCCAACACTGGATCAGGACCACAAATACGAATATCTTGCCATGATCGTTTGAGTAGGAAGACAGTTTTATCAGTAACATAATTTTTTCTAAATTAATAATAGTCTAAAACAATGAATGATTCCCTTGTCTCACATGCAAGAGATAATTCTGAACCTAAATGCTGTCACCCAGTCACACACAGGATTAAATGTGCCCATTTAAAGTGTACATAATTATCCACAATGAAATTACAGCATTACACCTGTCCGTAGCAGCATCTTTCACATGTCGATGCAGAAAACTTCGAACCTGACTCTGCTATCCCTACAATTACACGTAATTTCATTAATACACATTCTTTCTGAGAGGTGCATAAGTTATAAGGTCGCAATATATAAAAACAAGTAGCAGACACAGTTCGCACTGTTTAGTGGAAGTGTCTGGGTGGCTTTGGGCTAACACTATGCCCCAAAACAGAGACATGAGATTGGTACAAATTCCACGCATGGTTATTTTTTTTCTCAATTATTTTAACGGCTAAACAGATGGCACATTATGTTCAGTGTATTTGGTAATGTTGTTCAGTGTAACGCAGTGATAAAAGTGTCCAACCTATAACCAGATAGTTGCCAGTTCAATTCCCACACAAGAGGTAGATTCTACAATTATTCCAGTTTAACACGTAGGCTTTTGCGACCAATTATTCCTCCGGGATTGACGCAGTAAGTACCGCTTTGTGGAACGGCAACGATAGCTTCACAGACATGTCCTTAAAAAAATATCTTCACTGGCTGAGAAACTCCCGTGAAAATAAGTATCAACCAATGCTCACTTAGGCTTGAAGACATTTTCTTACTATGTCTCTTTGGCCATTTGAATTCATGGCCAAACATAAAATGGCCAGAGCGGAGCCGGGCCCGAACAGCGTGGCTTTTAACTGCAGGCCGACCCACTATTTGTCGGCGTTCGGTTGGCCTCTTGACCAGTGGAAGTTGTCTTCTTTGGTTCTTTCGGTAAGGTCACGTAGAATGAGAATAAAATAATAAAATAACTCAATAAAATTCTCACAACGTTTCGGCCACAACGCAAGCGGCCGTCTTCAGGTGAAAGGTACAGAACTGTCGGGACGACAGAGCTTCAATGAATGATGTTAAGATTCGTAGCGACTTTTAAGCTGGTTGGGAGAAGTCGCTACGAATCTTAACATCGTTCATTGAAGCTCTGTCGTCCCGACAGTTCTGTACCTTTCACCTGAAGAAGGCCGCTTGCGTTGTGGCCGAAACGTCGTGAGAATTTTATTGTGTTATTTTATTATTTTATTCTCATTCTACGTGGTGGTGACTTTACCGAAATAACCAAAGAAGACGAATCCTTGCAGTCACGAAAGCTTCAAATCGAAATTTAACAGTGGAAGTCAGTTTGCGATGTCACGAGATTGCGTGCGGCACGACGCCTCATTAACTGAAATTTGCAACCGTCGCGAAGATTCTGCGACGCTTTCGTTGCCGGTAATCTACAGCTCACTCCAGCGCTGTCCTCCAGACAGTCTCGTCCCTTCACCTGATGAAGGCCGCTTGTGTTGTGGCCGAAACGTCGTGAGAATTTTATTATTTTATTTTTTACCTATGTGACTTTACCCAATAGAACCAAAGAGTATGAATCTACAGCCTCCTTGAACACCCCCCACCCCCCCCCCCCCCCCCACAGCTTGCCGACCAAAGCTCTGACGAGCTGAGCTTTGACCGACAACTCGCTCCGTGTTCTGCATTCCTGAAATCGGTGCCCTGCCAAAAACGCAACATCAATCACCGCACGGCCTGCTGATGTATCTGTTGTGCGGCTCGATGGCCAGGTTCCTGCTGACACGCGGCTTGCGCGGCCAACTCGTGGTCATCCCAAATGTTGCCAAGGGTCTCTTTGCTGAACGGCGGCGGCGGCGGCGACTCCATCTCCTGACCCACCTCCACAGGTGGCGTCTGCACCGACTTGGGCACCAGATGCTGCTCCTCCTGCTGCTGTTGCTGCTGTTGTTGCTGTGGCTGCTGCTGCTGCTACTGTGGCTGCTGCAGTGGCTGCTGCTGCTCCTCCTGCTGCTGTTGCTCCTGCTGCTGTTGTTGTTGTGGCTGCTGTTGCTGTGGCTTCTGCTGCTGCTGTTGCTGTGGCTTCTGCTGCTGCTGCTGTTGCTGCTGTTGCTGCTGTTGCTGCTGCTGTGGCTGCTGCTGTTGTTGTGGCTGCTGCTGCTGCTGTTGCTGCTGCTGCTGTTGCTGCTGCTGCTGTAGTGGCTGCGGCTGCTGCTGCTGTTGAGTTGACTGGTGACGAGGCACACGTGGTATGGCTGAGGCTGAGTGGGAGGGCTGCTCAGAGTGGACAGCAGGATTTTCCTGAAGCTCCATGACCTGCTTCCTGTTGAAGTTGTATTTACTGAAGAGTTCGAACATAGGGGGAGGACGTAGAGTTAGAACAGACACACAGGTCCATGCCTGTGTGTGTCTAATCATGTTAGGTTCAAGCCCATCTTGACACACACAGGTCCATGCCTGTGTCTAATCATGTTAGGTTCAAGCCAAACTTGACACACACAGGTCCATGCCTGTGGGTCTAATCATGTTAGGTTCAAGCCCATCTTGACACACACAGGTCCATGCCTGTGTGTCTAATCATGTTAGGTTCAAGCCCATCTTGACACACACAGGTCCATGCCTGTGGGTCTAATCATGTTAGGTTCAAGCCCATCTTGACACACACAGGTCCATGCCTGTGGGTCTAATCATGTTAGGTTCAAACCATCTTGTGATCCTTGAACCCAATATCACACCGTGCCCTTGACAGCAATATAATTATTTAACATCAATAAAAACATCTAGGATTTACTGCAGTAATTAACACCACTGCATAGTACTGTCGTTTGTAGTAGTTTGTCCCCAATATAACATAAGTGGAAACAACCCTGGGGCAAAATCTGAAAACCATACTCCCCAATCTCTAAAAATTAAGAGTGTGCAACTTAATGTTATGTTTAAATAACGGTCGCTAAGCACAGGCCCAAAATGCTAAGAAGCCAGCAACAGCACCAGAGGAATGTCTAATCGTTTAGCGTTCATCTGCTTATTTAATTCAGCAAGGTGATGAGAAACCTCAACCATAAGGGCCCATCTACCAATGAGTCACAAGGCACCATGGGTAATGCTGGAGCGCCTCACCGAGTCTCAGGGCATCCGTGATGGACTAGGACGTGAAATTCGCACGCACAGGAATCCACATATCAGCTTCATTTAGTCGTCATGGATATTGCTTAAAATATTTGCCATCTGTTGCACAATGGCATACTCTTCTCGATTTGAAGCTTTCGTGACTGCAAGGATTAATCGTCTTTGGTTATTTCGGTAAAGTCACCACGTAGAATGAGAATAAAATAATAAAATAACACGATAAAATTCTCACGACGTTTCGGCCACAACGCAAACAGGTCTGTACCATTCACCTGAAGACGGCCGCTTGCGTTGTGGCCGAAACGTCGTGAGAATTTTATTATTTTATTTTATGATTTTATTCTCGCTCTACGTGGTGGTGACTTTACCGAAAGAACCAAAGAAAATGGCATACTCGTTGTTTTTAGTAGTCTCTCGTCATGCCAACTTGACAACAGTATTTGTCCTCTGGAGACACTGGCCTCCACCGTGTGAATGTTGAATTGACACGACTACCTCGGTCCCACCGACATCGCTCATTTGATCTGGGAGACAACTTTCACTTTGACTAACAGTTAATCTTAAAGCAGTGATGGTTTTGGGCAGCAGTGATGGTTCGGGCAGCGACGCATAACCTGTATTCAATTTCCCTTGGGTAAATTCGGCTTTAATGGGTAACCGGTATTGGTTTGTAAACATAAATTGTGTAGAGAAAAGAGCACGTTGCTGCCTCGTGAGCCACAACTCAGCCTTAATAGGTCTCTTAAACGGTCACTTAGGAGAGCTTTGTGTTGTTTTGTCGTGCAAATCACCAAATCAGCTGCTCCACGCACGGCAGGATCATCTCCCAGGCAAGGCCAGTGAAGTGTTGCATGTACAGAGTCCACGCAGAGGGCAGCTTCACTTCTATACGGGCCAATGCTATGCTTGCAGCCGCCACCACGGATGGACGGAAACTCAGGAATACGTGGTCTGCATACACACAAAGACAAAACCCTCCGTTTAGCCTTAACAGACTGTTGGGGCAAGTGCTGCTAGCGAGTAGCAGCACCTATGAAGGTCGGCACTGTGGCACACGAGGGGGTGGGTGGCCAGCACCACGCCCGGCCGCCTTTGTCTCCCCAGTGCTGGCGATGTTTACACACCACATTGAGTTACTCATTTGAGGCCGAGTCGACCTAGGGGAGGCCCAGGACCGGTTCAGATAATCGTCACCGGTGATAGCCGTGAGCGGGCGTTGGACCAGGGTGTCCAGGGTCGTAGCTGCAGCGTAGCGCTAACCGCTACGCCACCTCTACCCTGCACACAGGAATGACAGGCAGGCACACACACACAGACGCTTAAACGCACAAGCACCCAGTGAACGAGGAACGTTGGGCCAAGGACACCCTGAACATTTGAACAAACATTCCGACTAAAATTTTGATTTAAAGCTTTTGTGACTGCAGTAATTCATATTCTTAGCTCTTTCGGTAAAGTCACGTTGAAGGGAAACAATAAAATAATAAAATATATAAAACAATAAAAATTCTCACGACGTTTCGACCATAACACAAACGGTCATCATCAGGTGTGAAAAGCAACGGCAAGAAACATTTGAAAGAAGTGTCGGTTCGCATCAAATTATTTATTTTATTAACGGTGTTTGTGTGTGTTTATTTATTTATTTAAACGTTAGCACTACGGGCAGCGATTTGGCAGTTTGTTTAGAAGGACGAGTCCATCTATGTTCTGAAAAGAGGAGGGGGGAGACGAAACATTAATGTATGTTGTCTGAAAGCCACCGTAAGCGTGAACAATCAATTAAGACCTGTTCACGCTTACGGTGGCTTTCAGACAGCATACATTAATTTTTCGTCTCCCCCCTCCTCTTTTCAGAACATAGATGGACTCGTCCTTCTAAATAAACTGCCAAATCGCTGCGCGTGGCGCTGACGTTTTTTTAAATACCCCGTTTTAAAATAAATAAATTAATGCAAACCGACACACCTCATGACAACCGTTTGTGTTATGGTCGAAACGTCGTGAGAATTTTTATTGTTTTATATATATTTTATTATTTATTTGCTTCCCTTCAACGTGACTTTACCGAAAGAGCTAAGAATATCAACATTCCGACGTTGGAAAAAAATATATATTCGGTGACGTTTCAGGCACTGTCCCTTCTTCGCTGGTCACCTTAGCGTTGCCTACGAAGCGCTCCTCTACAGCTCTGCGAGTACCTTGCAGGGCGAGCTGAAGGAAGTGGGCCGTGTACTTGGTCGTGTACGCGTGCCGGTAGGACGAGCCTCCAGCCGGGGCGTCCTCACGCCGCGACAGCCACAGGAAGTAGTCCACGAAGTGCGCCGCTGTGGGCGTGCACAGGTTCCAGTCGAGTGTACACAGCAGCAGGAACTGTGCAGGGGGGAGGCAGACGGGAGAGTGGGCTGGCACGGCACAGCTGCCACCACTGCGTAAAGCATTCAGTCCGCCACGCTGCTGTGTGTTGCCTGGAGGGTTTATTTAACTATTCTAGATTTAAAGCTTTCGTGACTGCAAGGATCCATACTCTTTGGTTCTATTCGGTAAAGTCACGTAGGTAAAAAATAAAACAACAAAAATCACGACGTTTCGGCCACAACACAAGTGGCCTTCATCAGGTGAAGGGATCAGGTGGTCTCGAGGACAGCGCTGGAGTGAAACACAGCCACGCTCAGACCGCGACCTTTAAGCTGTGCGCAAGGAAACAAGGTGCCTTGACAAAGGAATTAGCATAAAAATTAGCATTTGATTGGCCGACTTAGCATAGAAGTGGTGTACGTGCGGGTGCACTTGCCAGTTGGCGCGGGGGGGGGGGGAGTTTACCTATTGATGGTGTGAAAGGGGAATTTAAGAGCTGCGAAAGTTTGGGGTACCACTACTTGAAAAATATACTGTACCACTGAAAATTAGTTTAATGTTTGGTTCGATTTAGAACGTCTTTCCAATGGTTGCTTAACTAGTCGGGTTGGTGCATGGCTCGCAAACAGTTCAAATGTCTGGTCAAAGAGTCAACTCGGCCCTTCGTCTGCACGGGTAAATGCAATGACCGTCATATTCTTTTGGGTCTTTCGGTAAAAGCCACGTAGATTGAAAAAATAATAAAAAATATCACGACGTTTCCATTGCAACGCAAGCAAATCGTCACGGGGTGATTGTTTTACGGAGAGACTGAGCCCCACCATAGGGAGAATTTCCTGCACTTGTTCCAGCGCCGTGCAAATAAATGAGCACCACTCCACGTTCATTTGTCAGGTCTGCTGTGGTAATATTATTCTGCAGCTTTTGCCTTCCTGTTATCTAGTAAGAAGACACGCTTCTATATTCAAATTCGGGCTGTACATTCAAATTGTCTACAGAATAATTAGTTGGCATGAAACAGAGATGATGTGTTCATATTCTTTGGGTCTTTGACGTTTCGATCGCAACACAAGCAATCACCTGAGGACGACTGCTTGTGTTGCCATCGAAACGTCGTAATTTTTTAAATTATTTTTCTATCTACGTGACTTTACCGACAGACCCAAAGAGTAAGATTGTAAAGTAACAAGACAAAACAATTGGTTTCTTGAATCAAATCGCGACCTTGAATCATGACAATGCACGGAACGGTTCTGGGGGGTGAAACATTGCATGCCGAATTAACAGGGGCATGCAGCTACCTCCGTCGGCTGCAATTCCTCCTTGGACAGACTCAGCCCTTGCTTGATCATCACCTCCAGCCGGTTCACCCAGTCCAGTCGCGGCACGTGCTCATCCATCTCCTCGAACTTGGCTGCGCAGGGTGTCAGGGACACGCATGCCGACGGTGAGCAAGCGACCAAGCGTGCGAGCGAGAGATGAGCGAGTGATCGGGTGGGTGGGTGGGTGGGTCACGTGAGCGATTGACCGACCTGCTATAATGAGGTAGCAGATTGAGCAGGTGTAGAGGCAGCGGACGGTGATGTCGTGGCGGTCCATGAACACGTCTAACATTGCGATGGCCAGGTGGTGCGTGGTCACACTCAGCTGCAGGCGCTCGCTCAGCGTTGCCAGGAGGTCGACGAAGTGGCGACGGAGGTGCAGCTAGGGCGAGCGTGCGCAAAACCGAGGCAGCGACAGCTCCTGCGAGGGGGAAAAAAAACGAGGACGTGGGGGTTGGGAGGGCAGTTGGGACGCTGTGGAGTTGGGTCAAGAGGTCAAGAAGTGTTTTGAAACGATAATAGATTATTCTGGGGGTCTAAGGAGGCGACGCGCCCGGTGACGGTGGGCCACAGCATTTAATTTTCGCCGTCACGCAAACCAAGAGTGACAAAAGCCACGGCCAAATTGTCTCCCTGTCCAAGCGAGTGAAAGATGGCGAAGAACTCATTCGGTAGTCCGCAGCCTACGATGAAACAAAACCACGAGGTGTGGAGATCCGTAGCTCCAAAGCACAGCCACTTTTATTCTTCCACAAGGTACCATGTCGCTCGTGTTATAGTCCCCGGAGAGATAGGGGGCCGGGTCGACCCGCTGGCCAGGATTGAACTTGCAACCTCCTCGCTGCGAGTCGAGCACTCGAACGTACGTGCCGTGTAAATCAGTTCGTAGGATTTGTGTCTGCGTGTAGGAGGCCTATTGATGAGAGAGGCGGATACCTTCTTTCGAAGGACGCGGTAGATGTCATCTGCCAACTCGCCTTGCCACCACTCGCTTCTGTCCATGTCTTGGTCCGTCGCTCGCGCCTCGTGCTCAGGAGTTTATTACTTGGACAGGCACGTGCTGGGTACACACAAGTGTTCACGAGTGGAGTTTATTACTCGGACAGGCACGTGCTGGGTACACACAAGTGTTCACAAGTGGAGTTTATTACTCGGACAGGCACGTGCTGGGCGCACACAAGTGTTCACGAGTGGAGTTTATTACTCGGACAGGCACGTGCTGGGTGCACACAAGTGATCACGTGACAGATTTGACGTCACAGCTCACTTGCCGTGCAAAAAATATATGCATTATTGAGCTCCCCCCACAAAAATAAAGTGTATTTGTATAATGTTTGCATGGTGTACAGTCTGGAAAGTACCCACATGGCAAATTTCCAGTTTGTTGCATGTGGAGAAGTACAGACAACACACACAATCACAACTTTGCCTTTCGTATATATGGAGATTACCACAGGTTATACCACGGGCACTTCGTGCTCAACAGAGCATTAAGAATAAAGGCAGAATTTTCACAACACTTGGAAAAGAAACTACATTTGCAATTTTTTGCAAAAAAAAGTAACACATTTTTCCACGCGTAAAAAATTCAATTATTGACACGTGTGCAAACTTCATAATGTATTTGCTTGAGCAAGACCGATTACATTATTGACGAAATCTTAAAGTGCTCATGCTAAACCGGCTTCCAAACATCTCAAGCTCACACCCTACCCCCCGCTATGCATGTGGAATAATGTAAAAAATATGTCCTGTTATGATGAAAAACAAAACAAAGTCTTACCAAACACTGTCCATTATTACACGGCGGGAAGGGAAATCGTTCAGTTAACAAACCGTGATAGTTTTAACGCCTCAATATGTCACGATATAGTCTAAATACAGCAAGTCTCAAGTCTTTCACGGTAACTACGGACGGAGTGGGCAGCACGCAGCCACGTTGGAGTCGTCACGTGACGCAGCCGCCGACTCCCAGGACTCTCCACGCCCCGGAAGTGCTGCTGAGCGCCGGAAGCCGGAGGTGACGCGTCATCCGTGTGCCAGGGACTCCTGATTGGATGAGGTGTGGGCGTGGCCACACCCGAGGGGGAGGCGACGGCCAGGGGATAAAGGGGGGGGGAGGGAGAGACCCACAGAGACCCATACTCATAGAGACCCACACAGACACTCACAGAGACCCACAGAGACTCATAGAGACCCATACTCATAGAGACCCACACAGACCCACACTCACAGAGACTCACACAGACACCCACACAGACTCACAGAGACCCACACTCACAGAGACTCACACAGACCCACACTCACAAAGACCCACACTCACAGAGACTCACACAGACCCACACACACAGAGACCCACACTCACAGAGACTCACACAGACCCACACACACAGAGACCCACACTCACAGAGACTCACACAGACCCACACTCACAGAGACCCACATTCACAGAGACTCACACAGACCCACACTCATAGAGACCCACACTCACAGAGACCCACACAGACCCACAGAGACCCACACAGACCCACAGAGACCCACACTAACAGAGACCCACACTCACAGAGACCCACACTCACCCATACTAACAGAGACCCACACTCACAGAGACCCACAGAGATTCACACTAACAGAGACCCACACAGACCCAAAGAGACCCACACTCACAGAGACCCACACCCACAAAGACCCATACTCACAGAGATCCACAGAGATCCACACAGACCCACATTCACAGAGACCCACACAGACCCACATAGACCCACAGAGACCCATACTCAAGAGACCCACACCCACAGAGACCCACACTCACAGAGACCCACACAGACCCACAGAGACCCACACTCACAGAGACCCACACAGACCCACAGAAACCCACACTCACAGAGACCCACACAGACCCACAGAGACCCACACTCACAGAGACCCACACACACCCATAGAGACCCACACTCACAGAGACCCACACAGACCCACGCTCACAGAGACCCACACAGACCCACACAGACCCACACTCACAGAGACCCACACATACTCACAGAGACCCACACTCACAGAGACCCACACAGACCCATACTCAACAGAGACCCACACAGACCCACACTCACAGAGACCCACACTCACAGAGACCCACACAGACCCATACTCACAGAGACCCATACAGAGACCCACACAGACCCACAGAGACCCACACTCACAGAGACCCACACTAACAGAAACCCACACAGACCCACATAGACCCACACTCACAGAGACCCACACAGACCCACACAGACCCACACTCACAGAGACCCACACTCACAGAGACCCACACAGACCCACATAGGCCCACACTCACAGAGACCCACACAGACCCACAGAGACCCACACTAACAGAGACCCACACAGACCCACATAGACCCACACCCACAGAGACCCACACAGACCCACAGAGACCCACACTACCAGAGACCCACACAGACCCACACTCACAGAGACCCACACTCACAGAGACCCACACAGACCCACAGAGACCCACACTAACAGAGACCCACACAGACCCACATAGACCCATACTCATAGAGACCCACACTCACAGAGACCCACACAGACTCACAGAGACCCATACTCACAGAGACCCACATAGACCCACAGATACCTATACTCACAGAGACCCACACAGACCCACATATACCCATACTCATAGAGACCCACAGAGACCCATACTCAAGAGACCCACACCCACAGAGACCCACACTCACAGAGACCCACACAGACCCACATATACCCATACTCACAGAGAACCACATAGACCCACAGAGACCCATACTCAAGAGACCCACACCCACAGAGACCCACACTCACAGAGACCCACACAGACCCACAGAGACCCATACTCACAAAGACCCACATAGACCCACAGAGACCCATACTCACAGAGACCCACACAGACCCACACTCACAGAGACCCACACAGACTCACAGAGACCCATACTCACAGAGACCCACATAGACCCACAGATACCTATACTCACAGAGACCCACACAGACCCACATATACCCATACTCATAGAGACCCACAGAGACCCATACTCAAGAGACCCACACCCACAGAGACCCACACTCACAGAGACCCACACAGACCCACATATACCCATACTCACAGAGAACCACATAGACCCACAGAGACCCATACTCAAGAGACCCACACCCACAGAGACCCACACTCACAGAGACCCACACAGACCCACAGAGACCCATACTCACAAAGACCCACATAGACCCACAGAGACCCATACTCACAGAGACCCACACAGACCCACACTCACAGAGACCCACACAGACTCACAGAGACCCATACTCATAGAGACCCACACAGACCCACACTCACAAGAGACCTACACTCACAGAGACCCACACTCACAGAGACCCACACTCACAGAGACCCACACTAACAGAGACCCACACTCACAGAGACCCACACTCACATAGACCCACAGAGACCCACACTAACAGAGACCCACACTAACAGAGACCCACACTAACAGAGACCCACACTCACAAAGACCCACATAGACTCACAGAGACCCACACTAACAGAGACCCACACCAGCAGAGACCCACACTTACAGAGACCCTAAGTAAAACTAAACTAAGTGTATTGCCACCAGGGTGTAGGGGGGCCCCCCACTGAGCTGCTGTGCCAATCTTGGTCCACGCGAGCGGCCTGCCCTGCACCAAGTGAAAGCAGCTCCGTCAGGTCGCTCGTCACGTGGAAACGGCGTTAGAGCGGCCAGGAGAATAATCCTCGCACTCTTAAGACGCACCGCTCGGATCGCTAGGGATGGGTTAGCGCGTCTCCCACGTGCGTGTGAATATTCACAGAGGATGGACGTGAATGTAAGATAATTTTGTCGTGACGGTGGTCGCAGCTGCTGCGAGCTGCTAAGAGACACTTGCCCCTACAGTCTGTTAGATGCCACACGGGGGGCCTTCACTGGAGGGGTTTGCTTTGCCGCACCAACGCTCCCCACACACACAGTGCACACACGGTGAACTCGTAAAGTGATGACAGGAAACGATGAGGTAAAATGTGCAAAAGTTTAATATATTAAACGGCAATAAACGCATTCAAGAGTGCGAGTGAGGTAAAAAAATAGAATTTCTACATTGAGGTAAACATTTTTTTTATATTCTGAGGTAAAAGCAAATCTTTTTTACATTGAGGTAAAAAAATAACATTCTGAGGTTAATTTTTTTTATAAACATTCTGAGGTAGACAAAAAAATATTTTGAACATTACGAGGAACATTTTTTTTACATTCTGAGGTAAAAACATGAACATTAAATTGTCCTTAAGGAGACATAAATTAACAAACGCTCTCTGTGTATCTATCTGTCTCTCTCTGTCTCTCTGTGTATCTGTGTCTGTGTGTGTCTGTGTGTATCTGTGTCTGTGTATCTGTCTCTCTGTGTCTCTTTGTGTGTATCTCATCTCAGTCAGTCGACCCGTGGCACCTGGGTCTGCCCCGTGACCTCCTGCCAGCGGTCGTTCGACACTTCACGTGGCCTCAAGGTGCACGTCCTGGCACAAGCGTCGTGGTGACGCGATTCGCCACTTAGTGGCGAATGGCAGTTGTTGTTATTGTTGTGCATGTCTGTGTGTGTGCGTGTCTGTGTGTGTATGTCTGTGTATTTTGTACCATCGGACACTCCACCCCCACAACTCCCAATCGGTGATGGGGCAGTTGTGGAGAGAGTGGAGAGTTTCCCATACCTGGGCAGTGTGCTTATGACTGGCTCCAGTTTAACAGCAGAGGTCTCCCTCCGAATCAGTCGAGCGGCAATATCTTTGCATCGGTTGCGTAACGCTGTGTGGAAGCTACCTGGTCTGTCGCTCCGCACTAAGCTTCAGGTCCTCTCGGCCACGGTCATTCCCTCCCTTCTCTACGCTTGCGAAACGTGGACCCCCCTAATGGAACATCTTCGCCGGTTAGAAACATTTAAGCTGGCCTGCCTACGATCCATCCTGGGTTTAACCAGACTGGATTGTGTGAGGAGCTCACAAATCCTTGAAAGATCTGGGCAAGGTCCCATCGGTGAGCTCCTCCAGCGGGCAAGGCTGCAATGGCTGGGTCATGTAGCCCGCATGCCCTGCCACCGCATGCCGAAACAGCTTTTGTTCGGCCGGATTGAGGGGGCTAAGCGGGTGCGGCACGGGTTAGAGAAGAAATGGAGTGATGTGGTACAGGAGGACGTGGAGCTGAGTGGACTTGCCGATGACTGGTACCAGCGGTGTCAAGATCGGCCTCTGTGGAGGAGGCTCGTGAAGGATGCTACTGGGCAGTTGGAGGTAGTCGCACTCCAACAACAATGGAGGGCGGAGGAGCGACGCTCAGAACGAGCGGAGCGCCGGGTGGCTAAAGCACAGCAGGTTGGCACAGTAGGAGGCACAGGTGGTGCATCAGCCAGTCATCTCAGTCAGTCGACCCGTGGCACCTGGGTCTGCCCTGTGACCTGCCAGCGGACGTTCTGCACTTCACGTTGCCTCAGGGTACACATAGCCTGGCACAAGCGTCGTGGTGACGTCACCGCCACTTAGTGGCGAATGGCGGTTGTTGTTGTTGTGTCTGTGTGTGTGTCTGTGTGTGTCTGTTGTGTGTCGTGTCAGGACAGGAACGTGTGCACCACAGAGTGGATCTCCCTGCGGCAGAGTGGGCAGGCCATGCCACGCCGCTGCAGCTCCAAGGCGCAGCGGCGGCACGTGGCAAGGTGACCGCTGTCGCCGTGAACTAACGTGCAGCTACGCGGCTCACTCCGGCACACCACGCACTCACCCACGATAACACCACCAGCACCACCCACACCACCAGCACCACCCACACCACCAACCACACCAACAACACCAACACTACCACCCACACCAACACCACCACCCACACCACCACCATCACCCACACCAACACCACCACCCACACCACCGCCACCACCACTGCCACCACCACCCACACCAACACCACCACCCACACCAACACCACCAACCACACCAACACCACCACCACCACCCACACCACCACCATCACAACCACCACCCACACCACCGCCACCACCACCCACACCACTACCACCACCACAACCACCCACACCACCACCCACACCACCACCACCACCACCCACACCAACAGCACCGCCACCGGTTGGAGCGCAAGATGGAGAGGAAGTGGTGGAGGTGGTGGTGACGTTGGCACCGGCTGAAGGGGAAGAAAAAGAAGAGAGTGAGTGAGTGAATGTGTGAGTGTGTGAGTGTGTGACTGTATATGGGTAGCGGTAGTGTAGTAGTAGTTAGTGCTACGTCGCGCTATGAACCCGGGGAGGGAGTGAGAAGGAGGGAGGGAGTGAGGAGGAGGGAGGGGAACTTCACCTCGCCTGCTGTCGGCCGTCACTATGGAGAATGACTTCACGAACAGCGCTGCCACCGAGTGTCTGGAAGAGAGAGACAGGGAGATCCAGGCTGCGTTTGGATGCAGGCTCTATCTCCCGCCCCTCTCTCTCTCTCCACCCCTCTCTCTCTTGTGCTTGTTTATTTTTATTTCACTTTCTTTATTATAATTTTTCTATCTACGTGACTTTAGTGAAAGAACCAAAGAATATTCACCCACTCAATCACTCGCCCACTCACTAAACAGCTCACCCATCCACTCAATAATTCACGCCCCCACTCGCCTTCCCACTCACTCACTAAATAACTCATCCGCTCACCCACACTCACTCACCCACCCACTCTCTCTCCACCCTCTTTGTATCTCCCTCACCTGGGATCTCTGAGTGAGAATCCCTCCACACCAAACACCTCCCCCAGGGGGTCCCCGCCACACCTCACCAGGTACGGCCTCTCTACATCGTAAAGTTGTCTTCGCTTGATGTATTGTCCCACGTAGTGGTGCGCCTACGTGGGACGCACACACACACACACACATGCACACACGCATGCATGCACACACACGAGTGGGTGACTGAGTGGGTGAGTAGGTGGGTGGGTGAGTGAGTGGGTGAGTGAGTGGATGAGTTAGTGAGTGGGTGGTTGAGTGATTGAGTGGGTGAGTGGGTGGGTAGGTGAGTGGGTGGTTGAGTGATTGAGTGGGTGAGTGGGTGGGTAGGTGAGTGAGTAGGTGAGTGAGTGGGTGTGTGGATCAGTGAGAGAATCAGTGAGTGGGTGGGTGGATCAGTGATTTAGTGGCATGGGCGGAAGAGATGGACTAGTCAGTGAGTGGATGGGTTAGAGGGTGAGTGGATGGGTTAGAGGGTGAGTCGAGTGAGTGGTTGGGTGAGTGAGTGGATGAGTGAGTGGTTGGATGAGTGAGTGTTAGTGTGTGGGTAAATGGAGTGGGTGAGTGGTTGGGTGAGTGGGTGGCTGAGTGAGTAGGTCAGTGAATGAGTGGGTGGACGAGTGGTTGGGTGAGTGGGTGGGTGAGTGTAACGTCTGTACTATGTTGAACTTCTTTCGCACCGCACGTAGCCATGTGTGATAATCCTGCAAATCCAAATTATACAGCAGGTGTCAGGTTCGCGATGGAATCCACGACCTCCTGTACACCAGGCGAGGTAGTCAACATCTCCTAGCCACCCTGATAATGATGATGGTGGGTCCCACGACCTCCTGTACACCAGGCGAGGTAGTCAACATCTCCTAGCCACGCAGATGATGATGGTGTTGGTGGTCGTGATGGGACCCACCTGCTCCCACGTGAATGTGTCGCCCTCGACACCGACCGACTGCAGCAGACGAAGCATCGCAGGCACCGGCTTCAGCTGCATCCCAGCGGACAGAGGCATCACGGAGCCACATGTCATCACTCACACAGACACAAAGGTCCCCCGTGTAGCCACGGCAGGCTATAGGGGCAAGTGCTGTTAGCGAAGAGAAGCACCTATTAAGGCTGCCGGCACTGTGGCACATGAGGGGGTGGGTGGCCAGCACCACGCCGAACCGCCTTTGTCTCCCCAGTGGCTTTGTTTACTACGACACACCGCTACACCAGCTACTCTTTTGAGTCAACCTAGGGGAGGCCCAGGACCGATTGTAGTGTATAGTAGTGTATATTACATTGTAGTGTATAGTAGTGCATAGTGTATAGTAGCGTATAGTACTGTAGTTTATAGTAGTGTAGGGTATAGTGTAGTGTATAGTAGTGTAGTGTATAGTAATGTAGTGCATAGTAGTGTAGTGTATAGTAATTGTAGTGTATAGTTGTGTATAGTGTACAGTGTATAGTTGTGTAGTGTATAGTAATGTAGTGTATAGTTGTGTATAGTGTACAGTGTATAGTTGTGTAGTGTATAGTAATGTAGTGTATAGTTGTGTATAGTATAGTGTACAGTGTATAGTATAGCGTACAGTGTATAGTATAGTGTACAGTGTATAGTATAGTGTACAGTGTATAGTGTGCAGTGTATAGTGTACAGTGTATAGTATAGCGTACAGTGTATAGTATAGCGTACAGTGTATAGTAGTGTACAGTGTATAGTAGTACACAGAGCACCGGTGAGCCCCCCTAAAAGCGACTCACCAGAATGTTCCTGTGAGCTCCAGCAGCGGCCAGAGACAACCTGGAGTCACCGGCACTCATCACGGCAGCGGCCAGAGACAACCTGGAGTCACCGGCACTAATTACGGCAGCTGTGGAGACAGCAGGAAGACAGCGACACTCGTCACGGCAGCTGTAGAGACAGCAGGAAGACAGCGACACTCGTCACGGCAGCTGTGGAGACAGCAGGAAGACAGCGACACTCGTCACGGCAGCTGTGGAGACAGCAGGAAGACAGCGACACTCGTCACGGTAGCTGTGGAGACAGCAGGAAGACAGCGACACTCGTCACGGTAGCTGTGAGACAGCAGGAAGACAGCCACACTCGTCACGGCAGCTGTGGAGACAGCAGGAAGACAGCGACACTCATCACGGCAGCTGTGGAGACAGCAGGAAGACAGCGACACTCGTCACGGCAGCTGTGAGACAGCAGGAAGACAGTGACACTCGTCACGGCAGCTGTGGAGACAGCAGGAAGACAGCGACACTCGTCACAGCAGCTGTGGAGACAGCAGGAAGACAGCGACACTCATCACGGCAGCTGTGGAGACAGCGACGTGGTGGGGGGGGGGGTGAGTAATGCTCAGCCGCCGGGCACGGCTGACGACCACCTCGTGGGGACCGCCTGTGTCGTGAGTCTATGGGTCTCTGTGTGAGTCTGTGGGTCTCTGTGTGAGTCTGTGGGTCTCTGTGTGAGTCTGTGGGTCTCTGTGTGAGTCTGTGGGCTTATGGGTATCTGTGTGAGTCTTTGGGCCTCTGTCAGAGTAAATTGGTATCTGTGTGAGTCTATGGGTATCTGTGTGAGTCTGTGGGCCTCTATCAGAGTAAATTGGTATCTGTGTGAGTCTATGGGTCTCTGTGTGAGTCTGTGGGTCTCTGTCAGAGTAAATTTGTCTCTGTGTGAGTCTATGGGGCTCTGTGTGAGTCTGTGGGTCTCTGTCAGAGTAAACTGGTCTCTGTGTGGGTCTATGGGTCTCTGTGTGAATCTGTGGGCCTCTGTCAGAGTAAATTGGTATTTGTGTGAGTCTATGGGTCTCTGTGTGAGTCTGTGGGCCTCTGTCAGAGTAAATTGGTATCTGTGTGAGTCTATCAGTCTATGGGTCTCTGTGTGAGTCTGTGGGTCTCTGTCAGAGTAAATTTGTCTCTGTGTGAGTCTATGGGTCTCTGTGTGAGTCTGTGGGTCTCTGTCAGAGTAAATTGGTCTGTAGTGATAGCAAGTACCGCCACAGTCAGTATGCACTGTTGTAGTGATAGCAGTTACCACCACAGTAAGTATGCACTGCTGTAGTGAGAGCAGGATCCACCACAGTCGGTATGCACTGCTGTAGTAATAGTAAATAATGCTATCGAGTTGGTACATACCGCTATATAGAGTTAGTAGATACTAAAACAGTCAGACTATACCACTACAGTCAGCAAATACTGCTACAGTCAGCAGATACAACTACGGTCAGTAGCTACTAGAGTCAGTAGGCACTACTATAGAGTGAGTAGAAACTGATATAGAGTTAGTAGTTACTACTATAGTCAGTGAATACTCCTATAGAGTCAGCAGATACTACTATACAGTTAGTCGTTACTACTATAGAGTCGGTAGACACTACTGTAGGGCCAGTAAATACTACTACGGTCAGTAGTTACTACAGTCAGTAAATACTACTAAACAGTCAGTAGCTACTACTGGCTCAGTAGATACTACTGTACAGTCAGTAGATACAACTACAGGGCCAAGAGATACTACTTATTCTGTTGTATGTAGGCTGTGTAGGTATATACAGGACTAGCTGTACTACCCAGGCTTGAATTCACCACACCCGGCCGCCTTTGTCTCCCCAGTGGCGATGTTCACACCACAACAGTTACTCGTTAGAGGCTGAGTCGACCTAGGGGAGGCCCAGGACCGGTTCAAATAATCGTCACCGGTGGTGGCCGTGAGCGGGAATCGAACTCGGGTCGCCGGGTTCGTAGCGCGGCGTAGCGCTAACCACTACACTACAATGCATTAGGCTTCCACACACAGACACAAACACACAGACACACACACAGACACACACAGACACAAAAAGATCCCCCATATAGCCTTAACAGACTGTAGGAGCAAGTGCTGTTAGCGAGCACCTATGAAGGCCGGGACGGTACACGAGGGGGTGGGTGGCCAGCACCACGCTCGACCGCCTTTGTCTCCCTAGTGGCAATGTTTACACACCACACCAGGTACTCATTTGAGGCTGAGTCGACCTAGGGGAGGCCCGGGACCGGTTCAGATAATCGTCACTGGTGTTGGCCGTGAGCAGGAATCGAACCTGGGTCGCCAGGTTCATAGCGCAGCGCGCTAACCGCTACACTATCGCTCCCCACAACACACAGACACACACACACATACAGACAACGCTAACCGCTACACTACAATGCGTGACGCTTCCACATGCACGGGTCACGTGACAGATTTGACGTCACAGCTCACTTGCCGTGCATAAAATCTAGGCATTATTGAGCTCCCCTCCCCACCCCTAAAAAAAACACAAAAGTGTATTTGTATAATGTTTGCACGGTGTACAGTCTGGGAAATACCCACATGGCAAATTTCCAGTTTGTTGCATGTCGGGAAGTACGCTAAACATTTTGAACAGACAACACACACAATCACAACCTTGCATATTTTTATATATATGGAGATAAACAGTAAGAGCCAATTTGTTAATCCATTGCCGGACGAGGGTCTCCCCACGCCGCCCCGGGTCATGATTTGACCATACTTCACCACGCTCGTCCGTGTGGCGGCTTGGTGGAGGAGGGTAGCGTAGACGTGGGAGCGTAGTGACATTGTACTCTACAATGGATGTTGCCCCCACCGCTCCTATGCCACTCACCAACGTTGCACAGTCCCGCAGCCGCCTAAAACAACAACAACAACAAAGTCCCATCACAAGGGAGAAACACACAAATAGAGATTCACTCACCACCACGTAGCTGTCAACCTCTATCAGTGCCCCTACCTTATTACAGATCAATTCAGACCATATCGGCCACCACGTGTCTTTATGAATATCAACGTTCGTCCTGCGAAGTCCCATCACAATGTAGAAACACAAATAGACAATACTGTTACCAAAGCATGTTTTTTTGCCCGTATTGAAACGGCTGTACCCCGTATGGGCGTGAAAACTCAATGTCTCTGTACAAGAATACGGGGTAAACCGTACGGGTTATGACAGCTGTGATGCATCAAGAGATAACTTGACCCGTGGTTGTGTTACCTCGTTTAACCAAAGGCTTCAAACTCGCGTGGAACAGCCCGAAACCCAAAGCATGAGGACAAACACAAAGACGGGTATATCACGAGAGAAAAAAACCCCTACATATTTACCAATAACACTGCCCTTAAAAGTAAATTCTGTGGTGCATAATCGGGCAATGGGCCTTTTTCATAACGCCTCTGTTACTGACGATTGTATTTCAGCCTTTCTTCTTACGACTGCTGCCTGTGTATCTTACTGTGAAAACAGTTCCACAAAGCATGTATAAATGTTTATTTTCTTTGTGACAGACTAGGCCCGAGACGCCAGGGAGGGCCTGAATGGCCTGGATTGCCTACCGAGGAGACGCCTTCCCCGGCGGGGAGCAACCACAGCCTGCGGTGTCACCGCCGCAACGGGGGTCACACAACACCGGATTTTTTTTTCGTCAAAATTTTAAAACCAAAACACCCACTTACCAGTTCGCGTGAGTTCAATCCTGCTCAGAGTTTTAAGGGGCGAGAGGAATTGTTCGTGCAAGTTTAGAGTTTAGGGTGGGGGTGGGGAGTCGTTATGTTCCGAACAGTTTAGAAGCGTCCTGGGAGCCGGGCTTGAGGCGTCAGCCATTGGCACTTGGGAGCTACCACTCCCAGCCAAGGGTTGACGCTCAAACTATCAATCTTATACTTGCACTTCCATCACATAATTTGAATCGTATTTACTCGAACAATATATGCTGAATGATCTACTATGATGGTCACGGTCGCTCCGTCATTGTATTGCTGTTGAAGATGTATATATTTATATATTTTAAAAAAACATTACCGCGTCTGCGACCCCCCCCCCCTATTTAAAGCGGTAAGTTGGTTCGTTCCAAATGATGACGTTCACACAACGCGATCAAAGTTGGGAACGCTCTTGCAGAATTGTACAACTCCGAAAGTTATCGCGATATGGCGACACTACGATATTACCTAATCATATCCACCATAAGCATATCGTACATTTTTTTCCACACGGCACGTGCACACACTCAAAGCACTTGCAATTCAAATTTCGATTTAAAACTTTCGTGACTGCAGGGATTCATCTTCTTGGTTATTTCGGTGAAGTCACCACCATGTAGAATGGAAACAATAAAATAATAAAAATAGTTATTTTGATCCCCTGCTGATTTTGTACGTTTGCCCACTGACAAAGAAATGATCAGTCTATAATTTTAATGGTAGATTTATTTGAACAGTGAGAGACAGAATAACAACAAAAATCCAGAGAAACGCATGTCAAAAATGTTATAAATTGATTTGCATTTTAATGAGTGAAATGAGTATTTGACCCATCAGAAAGATTTCTGGCTCCCAGGTGTCTATGTGTACACTGTGTGTGTGTACACTGTTTGTGTACACTGTGTGTGTATACACTGTGTGTGTGTACACTGTGTGTATACACTGTGTGTGTGTCACTGTGTGTACACTGTGTGTGTGTCACTGTGTGTACACTGTGTGTGTACACTGTGTGTACACTGTGTGTGTACCCTATGTGTGTACGCTGTGTGTGTGTGTACACTGCGTATGTGTACACTGTGTGTATAAATTGTGTGTGTACACTGTGTGTGTGTACAGTGTGTGTACACTATGTGTATACACTGTGTGTGTGTACACCGTGTGTACGCTGTGTGTGTGTACACTATGTGTATACACTGTGTGTGTGTACACTGCGTATGTGTACACTGTGTGTGTACAGTGTGTGTACACTGTGTGTGTGTACACTGCGTATGTGTACACTGTGTGTGTGTACACTGTGTGTGTGTACATTGTGTGTGTACATTGTGTGTGTACACTGTGTGTGTGTACACTGTGTGTGTGTACACTGTATACACTGTGTGTGTACACTGTGTATACCCTGTGTGTCACTGTGTGTACACTGTGTGTGTGTATATATACAGTGTGTACCCTGTGTACACTGGGTGTATACACTGTATGTACACCGTGTGTACACTGTGTGTATACTGTGTATACCCTGTGTGTGTGTACACTGTGTGTGTGTACACTGTGTGTGTGTACACTGTGTGTACACTGTGTGTGTACCCTATGTGTGTACGCTGTGTGTGTGTACACTATGTGTATACACTGTGTGTGTGTACACTGCGTATGTGTACACTGTGTGTATAAATTGTGTGTGTACACTGTGTGTGTGTACACTGTGTGTGCACACTGTGTGTGTACATTGTGTACATTGTGTATACACTGTGTGTGTACACTGTGTGTGTACACTGTGTATACACTGTGTGTGTACACCGTGTGTACGCTGTGTGTGTGTACACTATGTGTATACACTGTGTGTGTGTACACTGCATATGTGTACACTGTGTGTGTACAGTGTGTGTACACTGTGTGTGTGTACACTGCGTATGTGTACACTGTGTGTGTGTACACTGTGTGTGTGTACATTGTGTGTGTACATTGTGTGTGTACACTGTGTGTGTGTACACTGTGTGTGTGTACACTGTATACACTGTGTGTGTACACTGTGTATACCTTGTGTGTCACTGTGTGTACACTGTGTGTGTATATATACAGTGTGTACCCTGTGTACACTGGGTGTATACACTGTATGTACACCGTGTGTACACTGTGTGTGTATACTGTGTATACCCTGTGTGTGTGTACACTGTGTATGTGTACACTGTGTGTACACTGTGTATACACTGTGTGTACATTGTGTGTGTACACTGTGTGTATACACTGTGCTTGGCACAAGCGTCGTGGTGACGTCACCGCCACTTAGTAGCAAATGGCGGTTGTTGTTGTGTCACTGTGTGTGTGTCACTGTGTGTGTACACTGTCACTGTGTGTGCGTCACTGTGTCACTGTGTGTACACTGTATGTACACACACAGTGTACACACACAGTGTGCACACTGTGTGTGTGCACTGTGTGTATACTGTGTGTGTGTACACTGTGTGTGTACACTGTGTGTGTGTACACTGTATGTGTACACTGTTTGTGTCCGCATTGAACCGAACCCCCGGCAAGGCCATCTACTTAATGACGAGAGAAAATTCACACGAAATGTACTTTTCAATGAAGTCTTCCAGATGTAAATTGATACAAGCTTTTAATGAGGAAATAAAATAATCTAATTCAAAGCACAACACAATTCAAAGATGTTTCATTTTAAAACTTCAAAACGGAGCACGGGGTACTTGCGTGAATGCGTCCTTCGTGTGCAAATGTTGTGACTTTCCTGGCCTGAAGGCCGTCAATGTGTTGGACCATTAAATGGTGCACAGCGTCTCAACAACAGCAGTGGGGTTTGCTTCAACCGATGGTTACGAACATCCAGACGTGAATCAGCAAGGAGCATTTCTAGTCCTAGTTAGACAAAATCTACGTCAACACGTAAGACAAAACTACAATTCGTGTTGTAGAGAATGTACCTCCTCCTATATGTGTAAATTTCAAGTGGTATGCCTTGTAACTGATGAATGATCCGAGCGTGCTCCCTATTTCAAAGACAATGAGTTGCTAGAGAGGCAGACGCTTCGTGAAACACAAAAGTGCCCTTTGACCTGTATCACAAGAACAACGGGTCTCACCTGAGTTCTCTGTACAGGTTACTTCCAAAACACACACGCACTTTGTCCTAACATCACTTCTTCTTTCGTTCTTTCGGTAAAGTCACGTATAGCATTGTGATATATAACGACTTATTGTTGGTAGCTTAGCTGATTGGAGAATATAGAGTTTATTGATAACATTAAGGTAATTTATATTTTAGGGTTTTTTTATTGGTTCACTATATAGTACTGTGAATATATAGTACTGTGAATAGCTCAGATGTGTAGGCCTTGACTTCAACATAGTCATTTCTGTGACCAGTCACTAGCTAATCACTCAGTTATTTCAATGCTAAATTCGCCTAGTTATTTCAATGCTAAATTATCCTGTTTGATTTGTACTAAGTGCCTCGGTGAATGTGTATGCTCTGACTTTAACGTAGCTATTTCTGTGACCAGTTACAAGCTATTCACTCAGCTATTTCAATGCTAAATTCTATGCTAATTCCTTTGTCAAGGGGTGCCTCTGCGGATGTGTATGCTTTAACTTAGCTATTTCAATGCTAAATTCTATGCTAATTCCTTTATCAAGGGGTGCCTCTGCGGATGTGTATGCTTTAACTTTTAACATAGCTATTTCTGTGACCAGTCACAAGCTAATCATTCAGCCATTTCAATGCTAAATTATATGCTAATTCCTTTGTCAAGGCGCTTTGTTTCCTCTCACACAGCTTAAAGGTCGTGATCTGAACGTGGCTCTTTCACTCCAGCGCTGTCCTACCAGACAGTCTCGTCCCTTCACCTGATGAAGGCCGCTTGTGTTGTGGCCGAAACGTCGTGAGAATATTATTATTGTGTTATTTTATTTTATCAATTTATTATTTTATTCTCATTCTACGTGACTTTACCGAAAGAACCAAAGAAGATGCAATATTAGATTTACGGTGACAAAAAAAGACGCACACACATCGCCTATGCTTTGAAAACTGAGAAGTTATACTTTTTTCAGTATAAGCAGCAGTCATATTAAGGCTTGCCATCATATTTATTGACAGCGACCAAGTCAACACTGGTGTCAGGGCAATGGTCTGATGAGCCTGAATGCTTTTGGCCGGGAGCTCACTGAGCAGCTCCTCTGTTGACTGAATAAATAGCCTTGGCGTGTGGCGACTCAAAAATAAAATTGGCATATTTCACCAAATCTGGCTGTCACCTGATGCAGCTGGTTGTGATTTCTGGTGAAACTTCAAGATTATAAATGTTGTGGCTTGGCTCTCCAACACACAACCGGTGTGCTGTACTAGTACACTACACTATACACTACACTATACACTGCACTACTATACACTACACTATACAATACACTATACATTACTATACACTACACTATATACTACACTATACACTACACTATACACTACACTATACACTACACTATACACTACACTATACACTGCACTATACACTACACTATACACTGCACTATACACTACACTATGCACTGCACTATACACTACACTATACACTACACTATACAATACACTATACATTACTATACACTACACTATACACTACATTATACACTATACATTACTATACACTACACTATACACTACACTATACACTACACTATACACTGCACTATACACTACACTATACACTACATTATACACTATACATTACTATACACTACACTATATACTACACTATACACTACACTATACACTACACTATACACTACACTATACACTGCACTATACACTACACTATACACTGCACTATACACTACACTATACACTACATTATACACTATACATTACTATACACTACACTATACACTACTATACACTACACTATACACTACACTACTATACACTACACTATACACTACACTACTATACACTACACTATACACTACACTATACACTACTATACACTACACTATACACTACTATACACTACACTATACACTACACTACTATACACTATACACTACACTATACACTACTATACACTTCACTATACACTACTATACACTACACTATACACTACACTACTATACACTACACTATACACTACACTATACACTACTATACACTACACTATACACTACACTACTATACACTACACTATACACTACACTATACACTACACTATACACTACACTATATACTACTATACACTACACTATACACTACTATACACTACACTATACACTACACTACTATACACTACACTATACACTACTATACACTACTATACACTACACTATACACTACTCTATACACTACTATACACTACACTATACACTACTATACACTATGCTATACACTACACTATACACTACAATATACTCTACACTATACACTACACTATACACTACTATACACTATGCTATACACTACACTATACACTACACTATACACTACACTATACACTACTAAACACTACACTATACACTACTATACACTACTATACACTATACACTACACTATACACTACACTATACACTACGCACTAGTGCTGTACTATACACGAATTGGCCACGTTCTGTTTACGTGACCACCCTTACTGGTTGGCTGTGTCGGGTGGTGGTGGGTTTAGCGACACATTTCTATATTTACGTGATCTAACCCCCCAAAAACACCTCTGTTGTGGATGATATTGGTCGTGAAAGCCTCCTAAGCGTTAATTCAACTACATTCTTATTATCACAAAGTCACACAGATAGAAAAAAAATAAAGTGAAGAAAAAAACCATTAACAGTTTCCATCTACGTGACTTTACCGAAAGAAACCAAAGAATTTTTTTGATTTAAAGCTTTCGTGACTGCAGTAATTCATATTCATAGTTCTTTCGGTAAAGTCACGTTGAAGGGAAACAATAAAATAATAAAATATATAAAAAACAATAATAAAAAATTCTCACGACGTTTCGACCATAACTCAAACGGTCGTCTTCAGGTGTGTTGGTTTGCATAAATTTATTTTTAAACGGTGCATTTATTTATTTAGAAAAAAACGTTAGCGTCACGCGCAGCGATTTGGCAGTTTACCCAGAACTAGTCCATCTATATTTTGAAAAGAGGAGGGGGGAGACGAAATTTTTTTTATAATGTATGCTGTCTGAAAGCCACTGTGAGCGTGAACAATCAATTAAGAACTGAAATGGTGAGACAATTTCAACCGAGAAGATGGATTCTATCTTAGCAATCATTGGAAAGATTTGATAAACCATTTCAGTTCTTAATTGATTGTTCACGCTTACAGTGGCTTTCAGACAGCATACATTATAAAAAAGAATTCGTCTCCCCCCTCCTCTTTTCAGAATATAGATGGACTAGTCCAGGGCAAACTGCCAAATCGCTGCGCTTGACGCTAACGTTTTTATAAATAAATAAATGCGCCGTTTAAAAATAAATTTATGCAAACCAACACACCTGAAGACGACCGTTTGTGTTACGGTCGAAACGTCGTGAGAATTTATTTTATTGTTTTATATATATTTTATTATTTTGTTGTTTCCCTTCAACGTGGTGACTCTACCGAAAGAACTAAGAATATATAAACCAAAGAATGTGAATGTTTCCTGCGGTCACACAAAAGCTTCGAGTCAAAGGTTTACATTCTGTGTATATCATTGCAACGGGCTGTTCTGTTCTTGCAGGTCAATTTTTGCCCGGCTGCGTTGAGGGCTCCGACAACATCGCCCAGAATGCAGCTGGAGCGCCGCTCTGGCTCAGAGCGACCTCGGCAACGCGGCTCGTGGCTGTTGGGGAAGCCGCCGCCGCTGCCGCCGGGGGACTTGGCCGGTGCGAGGGGCGAGGGAATTCACGCGCGGTACTCAGGCCGTCCACGAGGCGGCAGCCACGTAGCCCTGCTGTCGGGATTCCCCTCGTTCGGTTTTGAGTTCCATTCATTTGGTGGGTAGCAGCCGCCCTGTGAGACATTCGGCTCTTGAATCGGGTGCAACCGCAGCAAACACAAAAAAACAAAAACACGAACGAGAACAGGTCCCTGCAGGGTGGGCTGGTAGGAACATTGGAATTTTGTCAAGTCTCTGCGCTGTCTATTGCTGATTTTACACCCCAACAGCACGAGATTTCACTTCGTTAAAGTATTGAAAGGGGACGGACGGACGGACACATTAATCTATTGCAGGCTGGCACACTCAGTTTACAATCTTCCTTCCTACCAGTATAAAGGATGTCAGTGACAAGAGAGTGACTCTCAATGACGTCACTCACGTAGTTAAACAAAGGATGACAGTGACAAGAGAGTGACTCTTAATGACGTCACTCACGTGGTTAAACAAAGGATGTCAGTGACAAGAGAGTGACTCTCAATGACGTCACTCACGTGGTTAAACAAAGGATGTCAGTGACAAGAGAGTGACTCTCAATGACGTCACTCACGTGGTTCAACAAAGGATGACAGTGACAAGAGAGTGACTCTCAATGACGTCACTCACGTGGTTAAACAAAGGATGACAGTCACACGAGATTTCACTTCGTTAAAGTATTGAAAGGGGACGGACGGACGGACACATTAATCTATTGCAGGCTGGTACACTCAGTTTACAACTTCGTTGCTACCAGTATAACATCTTAAAGTGACTATGTGACTGTGCAAACAGAAAATCCGGGACATCTTCCGGAAGATTCTTCCGGCCGTCTCACGCGTGGCGCGGGACCTCTTCCGGAAGACTCTTCCGGCCGTCTCAAACGTGGCGCGGGACATCTTCCGGAAGACTCTTCCGGCCGTCTCAAACGTGGCGCGGAAAAATCTTCCGGAAGATTCTTCCGGCCGTCTCACGCGTGGCGCGGGACATCTTCCGGAAGACTCTTCCGGCCGTCTCACGCGTGGCGCGGGACATCTTCCGGAAGACTCTTCCGGCCGTCTCACGCGTGGCGCGGAACATCTTCCGGAAGACTCTTCCGGCCGTCTCACGCGTGGCGCGGAACATCTTCCGGAAGACTCTTCCGGCCAGTCTCAAGCGTGGCGCGGGACATCTTCCGGAAGACTCTTCCGGCCGTTTCACGCGTGGCGCGGAACATCTTCCGGAAGACTCTTCCGTCGGTCTCAAGCGTGGCGCGGGACCTCTTCCGGAAGACTCTTCCGGCCGTCTCAAACGTGGCGCGGGACATCTTCCGGAAGATTCTTCCGGCCGTCGAATGCGTCGCGTGATCATAGCCGCGCGCAGTCGCCTGTCCGTGTTAGCGGCACGGAACGTCGGACCTCCTGCACTCACTCCACACGAGGACATTGTTTAGTTTATAAACACACCACGACGGTGAGTGGGTGGGTGGGTGAGTGAGTGAGGGGGTGAGTGAGTGAGGGGGTGAGTGAGTGAGGGGATTGGTGAGGGGGTGAGTGGTGAGTGAGTGAGGGGGTGAGTGAGTGAGGGGGTGAGTGAGGGGGTGAGTGAGTGAGGGGGTGAGTGAGGGGGTTTGTGACGGGATTGGTGAGGGGGTGAGTGAGTGGGTGAGTGAGGGGGTGAGAGGGTGAGTGAGGGGGTGAGTGAGTGAGGGGGTGAGTGAGGGGGTGAGGGAGTGAGTGAGGGGGTGAGTGAGGGGGTTTGTGACGGGATTGGTGAGGGGGTGAGTGAGGGGATTGGTGAGTGAGGGGATTGGTGAGTGAGTGGGTGAGTGGATGGGTGAGTGTGTGGGTGAGTGAGGGGGTGAGTGGATGGGTGAGTGAGTGGGGGCTAATGCCCCTCTCCCCACTCCCCATGAGGTGGGGGCCGATGCCCTCCCCCCCACCCGCCATTTGTGTGTGGGGGGGGTCAATGACGTCATCCCCCCACTCGCGCTTTAACCGCGAGGATGACGTAATGGTTTGACTGACGGCTGTTTAGAGTTAATTACTCCTACTAAGCCCTTGTGTCAACAAGCCAATGGCGCGTGGAATAGATCAATAATTAATTAATTACTCTCTGCGCCACTGGGCTCGAGGTCAAGCGTCCCTCTAATTAATTATTTATTTGCGCGCGCGCTCTGCTCTTCACACAGACACACAGACACACACACACAGACACACACACACAGACACACACACAGACACACACACACAGACACACACATACAGACACACACACACACAGACACACACAGACAGACACACACACAGACACACACAGACACACACACAGACACACAGACAGACACACACACAGACAGACACACAGACACACAGAAACACACAGACACACAGACACACACAGACACACACAGACACACACACAGACACACAGACAGACACACACACAGACACACAGACAGACACACAGAAACACACAGACACACACAGACACACACACACAGACACACACACAGACACACACATAGACACACAGACACACACAGACACACACACAGACACACACACAGACACACAGACAGACACACACACACACAGACAGACACACACACAGACACACAGACAGACACACAGACACACAGAAACACACAGACACACACACAGACACACAGACAGACACACACACAGACACACACACTGACACCACGTGCACCACGTGTCACAACGTCAGTCTGTGCTAAGGGCTTCATTATTGAAGCTCCGTCATTAATTGAAGCTCTGTCGTCCCGACAGGTTTGTTCCTTTCACCTGAAGAAGGCCGCTTGTGTCGTGGCCGAAACGTCGTGAGAATTTTTTTGTTTTATTTTATTATTTTATTATTCTCATTCTACGTGGTGGTGGTGACTTTAATACCGAAAGAACCAAAGAAGATACTCTACGGGTATCTGTGTGAGTCTATGGGTCTCTATGCGAGTCTGTGGGTCTCTGTGTGAGTCTATGGGTCTCTGTGTGAGTAGTCTATGGGTCTCTGTGTGAGTAGTCTGTGGGTCTCTGTGTGAGTAGTCTGTGGGTCTCTGTGTGAGTAGTCTGTGGGTCTCTGTGTGAGTAGTCTGTGGGACTTTGTGTGAGTAGTCTATGGGTTTCTGTGTGAGTAGTCTATGGGTCTCTGTGTGGTGAGTATATGGGTCTCTGTGTGGTGAGTATATGGGTCTCTGTGTGAGTAGTCTATGGGTCTCTGTGTGAGTAGTCTATGGGTGTCTGTGTGAGTAGTCTATGGGTCTTTGTGTGAGTAGTATATGGGTCTCTGTGTGAGTAGTCTATGGGTCTCTGTGTGAGTAGTCTATGGGTCTCTGTGTGAGTAGTCTGTGGGTCTCTGTGTGAGTAGTCTATGGGTCTCTGTGTGAGTTTGTGGGACTTTGTGTGAGTAGTCTATGGGTCTTTGAGTTTATGGGTATCTGTGCGAGTCAATGGGTCTCTGTGTGAGTCTATTTTTCTCTGTGTGAGTCTAATTTTCTCTGTGTGAGTCTAATATTCTCTGTGCTAGTCTGTGGATCTCTGTGTGAGTAGTCTATGGGTCTCTGTGTGGTGAGTCTATGGGTCTCTGTGTGAGTAGTCTATGGGTCTCTGTGTGAGTCTGTGGGTCTCTGTGTGAGTAGTCTATGGGTCTCTGTGTGAGTTTATGGGACTTTGTGTGAGTAGTCTATGGGTCTCTGTGTGAGTCAATGGGTCTCTATGTGAGTCAGTGTGTCTCTGTGTGAGTCTAATTTTCTCTGTGCGAGTATGTGGGTCTCTGTGTGAGTAGTCTATGGGTCTCTGTGTGAGTAGTCTGTGGGTCTCTGTGCGAGTCTGTGGGTCTCTGTGTGAGTAGTCTATGGGTCTCTGTGTGAGTAGTCTATGGGTGTCTGTGTGATGAGTCTATGGGTCTCTGTGTGAGTCTAATAGTCTCTGTGTGAGTCTGTGGATCTCTGTGTGAGTAGTCTATGGGTCTCTGTGTGAGTAGTCTATGGGTGTCTGTGTGAGTAGTCTATGGGTCTCTGTGTGAGTTTGTGGGACTTTGTGTGAGTAGTCTATGGGTCTTTGAGTCTATGGGTATCTGTGCGAGTCAATGGGTCTCTGTGTGAGTCTATTTTTCTCTGTGTGAGTCTAATTTTCTCTGTGTGAGTCTAATATTCTCTGTGCTAGTCTGTGGATCTCTGTGTGAGTAGTCTATGGGTCTCTGTGTGGTGAGTCTATGGGTCTCTGTGTGAGTAGTCTATGGGTCTCTGTGTGGTGAGTCTATGGGTCTCTGTGTGAGTAGTCTATGGGTCTCTGTGTGAGTCTGTGGGTCTCTGTGTCAGTCAGTGTGTCTCTGTGTGAGTCTAATTTTCTCTGTGCGAGTCTGTGGGTCTCTGTGTGAGTAGTCTATGGGTCTCTGTGTGAGTTTATGGGTATCTGTGTGAGTCATTGGGTCTCTATGCGAGTCAGTGGGTCTCTGTGTGAGTCTAATTTTCTCTGTGTGAGTCTAATTTTCTCTGTGTGAGTCTGTGGGTCTTTGTGTGAGTAGTCTATGGGTCTCTGTGTGAGTAGTCTGTGGGTCTCTGTGCGAGTCTGTGGGTCTCTGTGTGAGTCTATGGGTCTCTGTGTGAGTAGTCTATGGGTCTCTGTGTGAGTAGTCTGTGGGTCTCTGTGTGAGTAGTCTGTGGGTCTCTGTGTGAGTAGTCTGTGGGTCTCTGTGTGAGTAGTCTGTGGGACTTTGTGTGAGTAGTCTATGGGTCTCTGTGTGAGTCTGTGGGTCTCTGTGTGAGTAGTCTATGGGTCTCTGTGTGAGTTTATGGGACTTTGTGTGAGTAGTCTATGTGTCTCTGTGTGAGTCAATGGGTCTCTATGTGAGTCAGTGTGTCTCTGTGTGAGTCTAATTTTCTCTGTGCGAGTCTGTGGGTCTCTGTGTGAGTAGTCTATGGGTCTCTGTGTGAGTAGTCTGTGGGTCTCTGTGCGAGTCTGTGGGTCTCTGTGTGAGTAGTCTATGGGTCTCTGTGTGAGTAGTCTATGGGTGTCTGTGTGATGAGTCTATGGGTCTTTGTGTGAGTCTAATAGTCTCTGTGTGAGTCTGTGGATCTCCGTGTGAGTAGTCTATGGGTCTCTGTGTGAGTAGTCTATGGGTGTCTGTGTGAGTAGTCTATGGGTCTCTGTGTGAGTTTGTGGGACTTTGTGTGAGTAGTCTATGGGTCTTTGAGTCTATGGGTATCTGTGCGAGTCAATGGGTCTCTGTGTGAGTCTATTTTTCTCTGTGTGAGTCTAATTTTCTCTGTGTGAGTCTAATTTTCTCTGTGTGAGTCTAATATTCTCTGTGCTAGTCTGTGGATCTCTGTGTGAGTAGTCTATGGGTCTCTGTGTGGTGAGTCTATGGGTCTCTGTGTGAGTAGTCTATGGGTCTCTGTGTGGTGAGTCTATGGGTCTCTGTGTGAGTAGTCTATGGGTCTCTGTGTGAGTCTGTGGGTCTCTGTGTCAGTCAGTGTGTCTCTGTGTGAGTCTAATTTTCTCTGTGCGAGTCTGTGGGTCTCTGTGTGAGTAGTCTATGGGTCTCTGTGTGAGTTTATGGGTATCTGTGTGAGTCATTGGGTCTCTATGCGAGTCAGTGGGTCTCTGTGTGAGTCTAATTTTCTCTGTGTGAGTCTAATTTTCTCTGTGTGAGTCTGTGGGTCTTTGTGTGAGTAGTCTATGGGTCTCTGTGTGAGTAGTCTGTGGGTCTCTGTGCGAGTCTGTGGGTCTCTGTGTGAGTCTATGGGTCTCTGTGTGAGTAGTCTATGGGTCTCTGTGTGAGTAGTCTGTGGGTCTCTGTGTGAGTAGTCTGTGGGTCTCTGTGTGAGTAGTCTGTGGGTCTCTGTGTGAGTAGTCTGTGGGACTTTGTGTGAGTAGTCTATGGGTCTCTGTGTGAGTCTGTGGGTCTCTGTGTGAGTAGTCTATGGGTCTCTGTGTGAGTAGTCTATGGGTGTCTGTGTGATGAGTCTATGGGTCTTTGTGTGAGTCTAATAGTCTCTGTGTGAGTCTGTGGATCTCTGTGTGAGTAGTCTATGGGTCTCCGTGTGAGTAGTCTATGGGTCTCTGTGTGAGTAGTCTATGGGTGTCTGTGTGAGTAGTCTATGGGTCTCTGTGTGAGTTTGTGGGACTTTGTGTGAGTAGTCTATGGGTCTTTGAGTCTATGGGTATCTGTGCGAGTCAATGGGTCTCTGTGTGAGTCTATTTTTCTCTGTGTGAGTCTAATTTTCTCTGTGTGAGTCTAATATTCTCTGTGCTAGTCTGTGGATCTCTGTGTGAGTAGTCTATGGGTCTCTGTGTGGTGAGTCTATGGGTCTCTGTGTGAGTAGTCTATGGGTCTCTGTGTGGTGAGTCTATGGGTCTCTGTGTGAGTAGTCTATGGGTCTCTGTGTGAGTCTGTGGGTCTCTGTGTCAGTCAGTGTGTCTCTGTGTGAGTCTAATTTTCTCTGTGCGAGTCTGTGGGTCTCTGTGTGAGTAGTCTATGGGTCTCTGTGTGAGTTTATGGGTATCTGTGTGAGTCATTGGGTCTCTATGCGAGTCAGTGGGTCTCTGTGTGAGTCTAATTTTCTCTGTGTGAGTCTAATTTTCTCTGTGTGAGTCTGTGGGTCTTTGTGTGAGTAGTCTATGGGTCTCTGTGTGAGTAGTCTGTGGGTCTCTGTGCGAGTCTGTGGGTCTCTGTGTGAGTCTATGGGTCTCTGTGTGAGTAGTCTATGGGTCTCTGTGTGAGTAGTCTGTGGGTCTCTGTGTGAGTAGTCTGTGGGACTTTGTGTGAGTAGTCTATGGGTCTCTGTGTGAGTAGTCTGTGGGTCTCTGTGTGAGTAGTCTGTGGGTCTCTGTGTGAGTAGTCTGTGGGTCTCTGTGTGAGTAGTCTGTGGGACTTTGTGTGAGTAGTCTATGGGTCTCTGTGTGAGTCTGTGGGTCTCTGTGTGAGTAGTCTATGGGTCTCTGTGTGAGTTTATGGGACTTTGTGTGAGTAGTCTATGTGTCTCTGTGTGAGTCAATGGGTCTCTATGTGAGTCAGTGTGTCTCTGTGTGAGTCTAATTTTCTCTGTGCGAGTCTGTGGGTCTCTGTGTGAGTAGTCTATGGGTCTCTGTGTGAGTAGTCTGTGGGTCTCTGTGCGAGTCTGTGGGTCTCTGTGTGAGTAGTCTATGGGTCTCTGTGTGAGTAGTCTATGGGTGTCTGTGTGATGAGTCTATGGGTCTTTGTGTGAGTCTAATAGTCTCTGTGTGAGTCTGTGGATCTCTGTGTGAGTAGTCTATGGGTCTCCGTGTGAGTAGTCTATGGGTCTCTGTGTGAGTAGTCTATGGGTGTCTGTGTGAGTAGTCTATGGGTCTCTGTGTGAGTTTGTGGGACTTTGTGTGAGTAGTCTATGGGTCTTTGAGTCTATGGGTATCTGTGCGAGTCAATGGGTCTCTGTGTGAGTCTATTTTTCTCTGTGTGAGTCTAATTTTCTCTGTGTGAGTCTAATATTCTCTGTGCTAGTCTGTGGATCTCTGTGTGAGTAGTCTATGGGTCTCTGTGTGGTGAGTCTATGGGTCTCTGTGTGAGTAGTCTATGGGTCTCTGTGTGAGTCTGTGGGTCTCTGTGTGAGTCAGTGTGTCTCTGTGTGAGTCTAATTTTCTCTGTGCGAGTCTGTGGGTCTCTGTGTGAGTAGTCTATGGGTCTCTGTGTGAGTTTATGGGTATCTGTGTGAGTCATTGGGTCTCTATGCGAGTCAGTGGGTCTCTGTGTGAGTCTAATTTTCTCTGTGTGAGTCTAATTTTCTCTGTGTGAGTCTGTGGGTCTTTGTGTGAGTAGTCTATGGGTCTCTGTGTGAGTAGTCTGTGGGTTTCTGTGCGAGTCTGTGGGTCTCTGTGTGAGTCTGTGGGTCTCTGTGTGAGTAGTCTATGGGTCTCTGTGTGAGTAGTCTGTGGGTCTCTGTGCGAGTCTGTGGGTCTCTGTGTGAGTAGTCTATGGGTCTCTGTGTGAGTAGTCTATGGGTGTCTGTGTGATGAGTCTATGGGTCTCTGTGTGAGTCTAATAGTCTCTGTGTGAGTCTGTGGATCTCTGTGTGAGTAGTCTATGGGTCTCCGTGTGAGTAGTCTATGGGTCTCTGTGTGAGTAGTCTATGGGTGTCTGTGTGAGTAGTCTATGGGTCTCTGTGTGAGTTTGTGGGACTTTGTGTGAGTAGTCTATGGGTCTCTGTGTGAGTCTGTGGGTCTCTGTGTGAGTAGTCTATGGGTCTCTGTGTGAGTTTATGGGACTTTGTGTGAGTAGTCTATGGGTCTCTGTGTGAGTCAATGGGTCTCTATGTGAGTCAGTGTGTCTCTGTGTGAGTCTAATTTTCTCTGTGCGAGTCTGTGGGTCTCTGTGTGAGTAGTCTATGGGTCTCTGTGTGAGTAGTCTGTGGGTCTCTGTGCGAGTCTGTGGGTCTCTGTGTGAGTAGTCTATGGGTCTCTGTGTGAGTAGTCTATGGGTGTCTGTGTGATGAGTCTATGGGTCTTTGTGTGAGTCTAATAGTCTCTGTGTGAGTCTGTGGATCTCTGTGTGAGTAGTCTATGGGTCTCCGTGTGAGTAGTCTATGGGTCTCTGTGTGAGTAGTCTATGGGTGTCTGTGTGAGTAGTCTATGGGTCTCTGTGTGAGTTTGTGGGACTTTGTGTGAGTAGTCTATGGGTCTTTGAGTCTATGGGTATCTGTGCGAGTCAATGGGTCTCTGTGTGAGTCTATTTTTCTCTGTGTGAGTCTAATTTTCTCTGTGTGAGTCTAATATTCTCTGTGCTAGTCTGTGGATCTCTGTGTGAGTAGTCTATGGGTCTCTGTGTGGTGAGTCTATGGGTCTCTGTGTGAGTAGTCTATGGGTCTCTGTGTGAGTCTGTGGGTCTCTGTGTGAGTCAGTGTGTCTCTGTGTGAGTCTAATTTTCTCTGTGCGAGTCTGTGGGTCTCTGTGTGAGTAGTCTATGGGTCTCTGTGTGAGTTTATGGGTATCTGTGTGAGTCATTGGGTCTCTATGTGAGTCAGTGGGTCTCTGTGTGAGTCTAATTTTCTCTGTGTGAGTCTAATTTTCTCTGTGTGAGTCTGTGGGTCTTTGTGTGAGTAGTCTATGGGTCTCTGTGTGAGTAGTCTGTGGGTTTCTGTGCGAGTCTGTGGGTCTCTGTGTGAGTCTGTGGGTCTCTGTGTGAGTAGTCTATGGGTCTCTGTGTGAGTAGTCTGTGGGACTCTGTGCGAGTCTGTGGGTCTCTGTGTGAGTAGTCTATGGGTCTCTGTGTGAGTAGTCTATGGGTGTCTGTTTGATGAGTCTATGGGTCTCTGTGTGAGTCTAATAGTCTCTGTGTGAGTCTGTGGATCTCTGTGTGAGTAGTCTATGGGTCTCCGTGTGAGTAGTCTATGGGTCTCTGTGTGAGTAGTCTATGGGTGTCTGTGTGAGTAGTCTATGGGTCTCTGTGTGAGTTTGTGGGACTTTGTGTGAGTAGTCTATGGGTCTCTGTGTGAGTCTGTGGGTCTCTGTGTGAGTAGTCTATGGGTCTCTGTGTGAGTTTATGGGACTTTGTGTGAGTAGTCTATGGGTCTCTGTGTGAGTCAATGGGTCTCTATGTGAGTCAGTGTGTCTCTGTGTGAGTCTAATTTTCTCTGTGCGAGTCTGTGGGTCTCTGTGTGAGTAGTCTATGGGTCTCTGTGTGAGTAGTCTGTGGGTCTCTGTGCGAGTCTGTGGGTCTCTGTGTGAGTAGTCTATGGGTCTCTGTGTGAGTAGTCTATGGGTGTCTGTGTGATGAGTCTATGGGTCTCTGTGTGAGTATAATAGTCTCTGTGTGAGTCTGTGGATCTCTGTGTGAGTAGTCTATGGGTCTCCGTGTGAGTAGTCTATGGGTCTCTGTGTGAGTAGTCTATGGGTGTCTGTGTGAGTAGTCTGTGGGTCTCTGTGTGAGTTTGTGGGACTTTGTGTGAGTAGTCTATGGGTCTTTGAGTCTATGGGTATCTGTGCGAGTCAATGGGTCTCTGTGTGAGTCTATTTTTCTCTGTGTGAGTCTAATTTTCTCTGTGTGAGTCTAATATTCTCTGTGCTAGTCTGTGGATCTCTGTGTGAGTAGTCTATGGGTCTCTGTGTGAGTCTGTGGGTCTCTGTGTGAGTCAGTGTGTCTCTGTGTGAGTCTAATTTTCTCTGTGCGAGTCTGTGGGTCTCTGTGTGAGTAGTCTATGGGTCTCCGTGTGAGTAGTCTATGGGTCTCTGTGTGAGTAGTCTATGGGTGTCTGTGTGAGTAGTCTATGGGTCTCTGTATGAGTTTGTGGGACTTTGTGTGAGTAGTCTATGGGTCTTTGAGACTATGGGTATCTGTGCGAGTCAATGGGTCTCTGTGTGAGTCTATTTTTCTCTGTGTGAGTCTAATTTTCTCTGTGTGAGTCTAATATTCTCTGTGCTAGTCTGTGGATCTCTGTGTGAGTAGTCTATGGGTCTCTGTGTGGTGAGTCTATGGGTCTCTGTGTGAGTAGTCTATGGGTCTCTGTGTGAGTCTGTGGGTCTTTGTGTGAGTCAGTGTGTCTCTGTGTGAGTCTAATTTTCTCTGTGCGAGTCTGTGGGTCTCTGTGTGAGTAGTCTATGGGTCTCTGTGTGAGTTTATGGGTATCTGTGTGAGTCATTGGGTCTCTATGCGAGTCAGTGGGTCTCTGTGTGAGTCTAATTTTCTCTGTGTGAGTCTAATTTTCTCTGTGTGAGTCTGTGGGTCTTTGTGTGAGTAGTCTATGGGTCTCTGTGTGAGTAGTCTGTGGGTTTCTGTGCGAGTCTGTGGGTCTCTGTGTGAGTCTGTGGGTCTCTGTGTGAGTAGTCTATGGGTCTCTGTGTGAGTAGTCTGTGGGTCTCTGTGCGAGTCTGTGGGTCTCTGTGTGAGTAGTCTATGGGTCTCTGTATGAGTAGTCTATGGGTGTCTGTGTGATGAGTCTATGGGTCTCTGTGTGAGTCTAATAGTCTCTGTGTGAGTCTGTGGATCTCTGTGTGAGTAGTCTATGGGTCTCCCTGTGAGTAGTCTATGGGTCTCTGTGTGAGTAGTCTATGGGTGTCTGTGTGAGTAGTCTATGGGTCTCTGTGTGAGTTTGTGGGACTTTGTGTGAGTAGTCTATGAGTCTCTGTGTGAGTCTGTGGGTCTCTGTGTGAGTAGTCTATGGGTCTCTGTGTGAGTTTATGGGACTTTGTGTGAGTAGTCTATGGGTCTCTGTGTGAGTCAATGGGTCTCTATGTGAGTCAGTTTGTCTCTGTGTGAGTCTAATTTTCTCTGTGCGAGTCTGTGGGTCTCTGTGTGAGTAGTCTATGGGTCTCTGTGTGAGTAGTCTGTGGGTCTCTGTGCGAGTCTGTGGGTCTCTGTGTGAGTAGTCTATGGGTCTCTGTGTGAGTAGTCTATGGGTGTCTGTGTGATGAGTCTATGGGTCTCTGTGTGAGTATAATAGTCTCTGTGTGAGTCTGTGGATCTCTGTGTGAGTAGTCTATGGGTCTCCGTGTGAGTAGTCTATGTGTCTCTGTGTGAGTAGTCTATGGGTGTCTGTGTGAGTAGTCTATGGGTCTCTGTGTGAGTTTGTGGGACTTTGTGTGAGTAGTCTATGGGTCTTTGAGTCTATGGGTATCTGTGCGAGTCAATGGGCTCTGTGTGAGTCTATTTTTCTCTGTGTGAGTCTAATTTTCTCTGTGTGAGTCTAATATTCTCTGTGCTAGTCTGTGGATCTCTGTGTGAGTAGTCTATGGGTCTCTGTGTGAGTCTGTGGGTCTCTGTGTGAGTCAGTGTGTCTCTGTGTGAGTCTAATTTTCTCTGTGCGAGTCTGTGGGTCTCTGTGTGAGTAGTCTATCGGTCTCCGTGTGAGTAGTCTATGGGTCTCTGTGTGAGTAGTCTATGGGTGTCTGTGTGAGTAGTCTATGGGTCTCTGTGTGAGTTTGTGGGACTTTGTGTGAGTAGTCTATGGGTCTTTGAGTCTATGGGTATCTGTGCGAGTCAATGGGTCTCTGTGTGAGTCTATTTTTCTCTGTGTGAGTCTAATTTTCTCTGTGTGAGTCTAATATTCTCTGTGCTAGTCTGTGGATCTCTGTGTGAGTAGTCTATGGGTCTCTGTGTGCGTCTGTGGGTCTCTGTGTGAGTCAGTGTGTCTCTGTGTGAGTCTAATTTTCTCTGTGCGAGTCTGTGGGTCTCTGTGTGAGTAGTCTATGGGTCTCTGTGTGAGTTTATGGGACTTTGTGTGAGTAGTCTATGGGTCTCTGTGTGAGTCAATGGGTCTCTATGTGAGTCAGTGTGTCTCTGTGTGAGTCTAATTTTCTCTGTGCGAGTCTGTGGGTCTCTGTGTGAGTAGTCTATGGGTCTCTGTGTGAGTAGTCTGTGGGTCTCTGTGCGAGTCTGTGGGTCTCTGTGTGAGTAGTCTATGGGTCTCTGTGTGAGTAGTCTATGGGTGTCTGTGTGATGAGTCTATGGGTCTCTGTGTGAGTCTAATAGTCTCTGTGTGAGTCTGTGGATCTCTGTGTGAGTAGTCTATGGGTCTCCGTGTGAGTAGTCTATGGGTCTCTGTGTGAGTAGTCTATGGGTGTCTGTGTGAGTAGTCTATGGGTCTCTGTGTGAGTTTGTGGGACTTTGTGTGAGTAGTCTATGGGTCTTTGAGTCTATGGGTATCTGTGCGAGTCAATGGGTCTCTGTGTGAGTCTATTTTTCTCTGTGTGAGTCTAATTTTCTCTGTGTGAGTCTAATATTCTCTGTGCTAGTCTGTGGATCTCTGTGTGAGTAGTCTATGGGTCTCTGTGTGGTGAGTCTATGGGTCTCTGTGTGAGTAGTCTATGGGTCTCTGTGTGAGTCTGTGGGTCTCTGTGTGAGTCAGTGTGTCTCTGTGTGAGTCTAATTTTCTCTGTGCGAGTCTGTGGGTCTCTGTGTGAGTAGTCTATGGGTCTCTGTGTGAGTTTATGGGTATCTGTGTGAGTCATTGGGTCTCTATGCGAGTCAGTGGGTCTCTGTGTGAGTCTAATTTTCTCTGTGTGAGTCTAATTTGCTCTGTGTGAGTCTGTGGGTCTTTGTGTGAGTAGTCTATGGGTCTCTGTGTGAGTAGTCTGTGGGTTTCTGTGCGAGTCTGTGGGTCTCTGTGTAAGTCTGTGGGTCTCTGTGTGAGTAGTCTATGGGTCTATGTGTGAGTAGTCTGTGGGTCTCTGTGCGAGTCTGTGGGTCTCTGAGTAGTCTATGCGTCTCTGTGTGAGTAGTCTATGGGTGTCTGTGTGATGAGTCTATGGGTCTCTGTGTGAGTCTAATAGTCTCTGTGTGAGTCTGTGGATCTCTGTGTGAGTAGTCTATGGGTCTCCGTGTGAGTAGTCTATGGGTCTCTGTGTGAGTAGTCTATGGGTGTCTGTGTGAGTAGTCTATGGGTCTCTGTGTCAGTTTGTGGGACTTTGTGTGAGTAGTCTATGGGTCTCTGTGTGAGTCTGTGGGTCTCTGTGTGAGTAGTCTATGGGTCTCTGTGTGAGTTTATGGGACTTTGTGTGAGTAGTCTATGGGTCTCTGTGTGAGTCAATGGGTCTCTATGTGAGTCAGTGTGTCTCTGTGTGAGTCTAATTTTCTCTGTGCGAGTCTGTGGGTCTCTGTGTGAGTAGTCTATGGGTCTCTGTGTGAGTAGTCTGTGGGTCTCTGTGCGAGTCTGTGGGTCTCTGTGTGAGTAGTCTATGGGTCTCTGTGTGAGTAGTCTATGGGTGTCTGTGTGATGAGTCTATGGGTCTCTGTGTGAGTATAATAGTCTCTGTGTGAGTCTGTGGATCTCTGTGTGAGTAGTCTATGGGTCTCCGTGTGAGTAGTCTATGTGTCTCTGTGTGAGTAGTCTATGGGTGTCTGTGTGAGTAGTCTATGGGTCTATGTGTGAGTTTGTGGGGCTTTGTGTGAGTAGTCTATGGGTCTTTGAGTCTATGGGTATCTGTGCGAGTCAATGGGCTCTGTGTGAGTCTATTTTTCTCTGTGTGAGTCTAATTTTCTCTGTGTGAGTCTAATATTCTCTGTGCTAGTCTGTGGATCTCTGTGTGAGTAGTCTATGGGTCTCTGTGTGAGTCTGTGGGTCTCTGTGTGAGTCAGTGTGTCTCTGTGTGAGTCTAATTTTCTCTGTGCGAGTCTGTGGGTCTCTGTGTGAGTAGTCTATGGGTCTCCGTGTGAGTAGTCTATGGGTCTCTGTGTGAGTAGTCTATGGGTGTCTGTGTGAGTAGTCTATGGGTCTCTGTGTGAGTTTGTGGGACTTTGTGTGAGTAGTCTATGGGTCTTTGAGTCTATGGGTATCTGTGCGAGTCAATGGGTCTCTGTGTGAGTCTATTTTTCTCTGTGTGAGTCTAATTTTCTCTGTGTGAGTCTAATATTCTCTGTGCTAGTCTGTGGATCTCTGTGTGAGTAGTCTATGGGTCTCTGTGTGAGTCTGTGGGTCTCTGTGTGAGTCAGTGTGTCTCTGTGTGAGTCTAATTTTCTCTGTGCGAGTCTGTGGGTCTCTGTGTGAGTAGTCCATGGGTCTCTGTGTGAGTTTATGGGACTTTGTGTGAGTAGTCTATGGGTCTCTGTGTGAGTCAATGGGTCTCTATGTGAGTCAGTGTGTCTCTGTGTGAGTCTAATTTTCTCTGTGCGAGTCTGTGGGTCTCTGTGTGAGTAGTCTATGGGTCTCTGTGTGAGTAGTCTGTGGGTCTCTGTGCGAGTCTGTGGGTCTCTGTGTGAGTAGTCTATGGGTCTCTGTGTGAGTAGTCTATGGGTGTCTGTGTGATGAGTCTATGGGTCTCTGTGTGAGTCTAATAGTCTCTGTGTGAGTCTGTGGATCTCTGTGTGAGTAGTCTATGGGTCTCCGTGTGAGTAGTCTATGGGTCTCTGTGTGAGTAGTCTATGGGTGTCTGTGTGAGTAGTCTATGGGTCTCTGTGTGAGTTTGTGGGACTATGTGTGAGTAGTCTATGGGTCTTTGAGTCTATGGGTATCTGTGCGAGTCAATGGGCTCTGTGTGAGTCTATTTTTCTCTGTGTGAGTCTAATTTTCTCTGTGTGAGTCTAATATTCTCTGTGCGAGTCTGTGGGTCTCTGTGTGAGTAGTCTATGGGTCTCCGTGTGAGTAGTCTATGGGTCTCTGTGTGAGTAGTCTATGGGTGTCTGTGTGAGTAGTCTATGGGTCTCTGTGTGAGTTTGTGGGACTTTGTGTGAGTAGTCTATGGGTCTTTGAGTCTATGGGTATCTGTGCGAGTCAATGGGTCTCTGTGTGAGTCTATTTTTCTCTGTGTGAGTCTAATTTTCTCTGTGTGAGTCTAATATTCTCTGTGCTAGTCTGTGGATCTCTGTGTGAGTAGTCTATGGGTCTCTGTGTGAGTCTATGGGTCTCTGTGTGAGTCAATGGGTCTCTATGTGAGTCAGTGTGTCTCTGTGTGAGTCTAATTTTCTCTGTGCGAGTCTGTGGGTCTCTGTGTGAGTAGTCTATGGGTCTCTGTGTGAGTAGTCTGTGGGTCTCTGTGCGAGTCTGTGGGTCTCTGTGTGAGTAGTCTATGGGTCTCTGTGTGAGTAGTCTATGGGTGTCTGTGTGATGAGTCTATGGGTCTCTGTGTGAGTCTAATAGTCTCTGTGTGAGTCTGTGGATCTCTGTGTGAGTAGTCTATGGGTCTCCGTGTGAGTAGTCTATGGGTCTCTGTGTGAGTAGTCTATGGGTGTCTGTGTGAGTAGTCTATGGGTCTCTGTGTGAGTTTGTGGGACTTTGTGTGAGTAGTCTATGGGTCTTTGAGTCTATGGGTATTTGTGCGAGTCAATGGGTCTCTGTGTGAGTCTATTTTTCTCTGTGTGAGTCTAATTTTCTCTGTGTGAGTCTAATATTCTCTGTGCTAGTCTGTGGATCTCTGTGTGAGTAGTCTATGGGTCTCTGTGTGGTGAGTCTATGGGTCTCTGTGTGAGTAGTCCATGGGTCTCTGTGTGAGTCTGTGGGTCTCTGTGTGAGTCAGTGTGTCTCTGTGTGAGTCTAATTTTCTCTGTGCGAGTCTGTGGGTCTCTGTGTGAGTAGTCTATGGGTCTCTGTGTGAGTTTATGGGTATCTGTGTGAGTCATTGGGTCTCTATGCGAGTCAGTGGGTCTCTGTGTGAGTCTAATTTTCTCTGTGTGAGTCTAATTTTCTCTGTGTGAGTCTGTGGGTCTTTGTGTGAGTAGTCTATGGGTCTCTGTGTGAGTAGTCTGTGGGTTTCTGTGCGAGTCTGTGGGTCTCTGTGTGAGTCTGTGGGTCTCTGTGTGAGTAGTCTATGGGTCTATGTGTGAGTAGTCTGTGGGTCTCTGTGCGAGTCTGTGGGTCTCTGAGTAGTCTATGCGTCTCTGTGTGAGTAGTCTATGGGTGTCTGTGTGATGAGTCTATGGGTCTCTGTGTGAGTCTAATAGTCTCTGTGTGAGTCTGTGGATCTCTGTGTGAGTAGTCTATGGGTCTCCGTGTGAGTAGTCTATGGGTCTCTGTGTGAGTAGTCTATGGGTGTCTGTGTGAGTAGTCTATGGGTCTCTGTGTGAGTTTGTGGGACTTTGTGTGAGTAGTCTATGGGTCTCTGTGTGAGTCTGTGGGTCTCTGTGTGAGTAGTCTATGGGTCTCTGTGTGAGTTTATGGGACTTTGTGTGAGTAGTCTATGGGTCTCTGTGTGAGTCAATGGGTCTCTATGTGAGTCAGTGTGTCTCTGTGTGAGTCTAATTTTCTCTGTGCGAGTCTGTGGGTCTCTGTGTGAGTAGTCTATGGGTCTCTGTGTGAGTAGTCTGTGGGTCTCTGTGCGAGTCTGTGGGTCTCTGTGTGAGTAGTCTATGGGTCTCTGTGTGAGTAGTCTATGGGTGTCTGTGTGATGAGTCTATGGGTCTCTGTGTGAGTATAATAGTCTCTGTGTGAGTCTGTGGATCTCTGTGTGAGTAGTCTATGGGTCTCCGTGTGAGTAGTCTATGTGTCTCTGTGTGAGTAGTCTATGGGTGTCTGTGTGAGTAGTCTATGGGTCTATGTGTGAGTTTGTGGGGCTTTGTGTGAGTAGTCTATGGGTCTTTGAGTCTATGGGTATCTGTGCGAGTCAATGGGCTCTGTGTGAGTCTATTTTTCTCTGTGTGAGTCTAATTTTCTCTGTGTGAGTCTAATATTCTCTGTGCTAGTCTGTGGATCTCTGTGTGAGTAGTCTATGGGTCTCTGTGTGAGTCTGTGGGTCTCTGTGTGAGTCAGTGTGTCTCTGTGTGAGTCTAATTTTCTCTGTGCGAGTCTGTGGGTCTCTGTGTGAGTAGTCTATGGGTCTCCGTGTGAGTAGTCTATGGGTCTCTGTGTGAGTAGTCTATGGGTGTCTGTGTGAGTAGTCTATGGGTCTCTGTGTGAGTTTGTGGGACTTTGTGTGAGTAGTCTATGGGTCTTTGAGTCTATGGGTATCTGTGCGAGTCAATGGGTCTCTGTGTGAGTCTATTTTTCTCTGTGTGAGTCTAATTTTCTCTGTGTGAGTCTAATATTCTCTGTGCTAGTCTGTGGATCTCTGTGTGAGTAGTCTATGGGTCTCTGTGTGAGTCTGTGGGTCTCTGTGTGAGTCAGTGTGTCTCTGTGTGAGTCTAATTTTCTCTGTGCGAGTCTGTGGGTCTCTGTGTGAGTAGTCCATGGGTCTCTGTGTGAGTTTATGGGACTTTGTGTGAGTAGTCTATGGGTCTCTGTGTGAGTCAATGGGTCTCTATGTGAGTCAGTGTGTCTCTGTGTGAGTCTAATTTTCTCTGTGCGAGTCTGTGGGTCTCTGTGTGAGTAGTCTATGGGTCTCTGTGTGAGTAGTCTGTGGGTCTCTGTGCGAGTCTGTGGGTCTCTGTGTGAGTAGTCTATGGGTCTCTGTGTGAGTAGTCTATGGGTGTCTGTGTGATGAGTCTATGGGTCTCTGTGTGAGTCTAATAGTCTCTGTGTGAGTCTGTGGATCTCTGTGTGAGTAGTCTATGGGTCTCCGTGTGAGTAGTCTATGGGTCTCTGTGTGAGTAGTCTATGGGTGTCTGTGTGAGTAGTCTATGGGTCTCTGTGTGAGTTTGTGGGACTATGTGTGAGTAGTCTATGGGTCTTTGAGTCTATGGGTATCTGTGCGAGTCAATGGGCTCTGTGTGAGTCTATTTTTCTCTGTGTGAGTCTAATTTTCTCTGTGTGAGTCTAATATTCTCTGTGCGAGTCTGTGGGTCTCTGTGTGAGTAGTCTATGGGTCTCCGTGTGAGTAGTCTATGGGTCTCTGTGTGAGTAGTCTATGGGTGTCTGTGTGAGTAGTCTATGGGTCTCTGTGTGAGTTTGTGGGACTTTGTGTGAGTAGTCTATGGGTCTTTGAGTCTATGGGTATCTGTGCGAGTCAATGGGTCTCTGTGTGAGTCTATTTTTCTCTGTGTGAGTCTAATTTTCTCTGTGTGAGTCTAATATTCTCTGTGCTAGTCTGTGGATCTCTGTGTGAGTAGTCTATGGGTCTCTGTGTGAGTCTATGGGTCTCTGTGTGAGTCAATGGGTCTCTATGTGAGTCAGTGTGTCTCTGTGTGAGTCTAATTTTCTCTGTGCGAGTCTGTGGGTCTCTGTGTGAGTAGTCTATGGGTCTCTGTGTGAGTAGTCTGTGGGTCTCTGTGCGAGTCTGTGGGTCTCTGTGTGAGTAGTCTATGGGTCTCTGTGTGAGTAGTCTATGGGTGTCTGTGTGATGAGTCTATGGGTCTCTGTGTGAGTCTAATAGTCTCTGTGTGAGTCTGTGGATCTCTGTGTGAGTAGTCTATGGGTCTCCGTGTGAGTAGTCTATGGGTCTCTGTGTGAGTAGTCTATGGGTGTCTGTGTGAGTAGTCTATGGGTCTCTGTGTGAGTTTGTGGGACTTTGTGTGAGTAGTCTATGGGTCTTTGAGTCTATGGGTATCTGTGCGAGTCAATGGGTCTCTGTGTGAGTCTATTTTTCTCTGTGTGAGTCTAATTTTCTCTGTGTGAGTCTAATATTCTCTGTGCTAGTCTGTGGATCTCTGTGTGAGTAGTCTATGGGTCTCTGTGTGGTGAGTCTATGGGTCTCTGTGTGAGTAGTCTATGGGTCTCTGTGTGAGTCTGTGGGTCTCTGTGTGAGTCAGTGTGTCTCTGTGTGAGTCTAATTTTCTCTGTGCGAGTCTGTGGGTCTCTGTGTGAGTAGTCTATGGGTCTCTGTGTGAGTAGTCTGTGGGTCTCTGTGCGAGTCTGTGGGTCTCTGTGTGAGTAGTCTATGGGTCTCTGTGTGAGTAGTCTATGGGTGTCTGTGTGATGAGTCTATGGGTCTCTGTGTGAGTATAATAGTCTCTGTGTGAGTCTGTGGATCTCTGTGTGAGTAGTCTATGGGTCTCCGTGTGAGTAGTCTATGTGTCTCTGTGTGAGTAGTCTATGGGTGTCTGTGTGAGTAGTCTATGGGTCTCTGTGTGAGTTTGTGGGACTTTGTGTGAGTAGTCTATGGGTCTTTGAGTCTATGGGTATCTGTGCGAGTCAATGGGCTCTGTGTGAGTCTATTTTTCTCTGTGTGAGTCTAATTTTCTCTGTGTGAGTCTAATATTCTCTGTGCTAGTCTGTGGATCTCTGTGTGAGTAGTCTATGGGTCTCTGTGTGAGTCTGTGGGTCTCTGTGTGAGTCAGTGTGTCTCTGTGTGAGTCTAATTTTCTCTGTGCGAGTCTGTGGGTCTCTGTGTGAGTAGTCTATCGGTCTCCGTGTGAGTAGTCTATGGGTCTCTGTGTGAGTAGTCTATGGGTGTCTGTGTGAGTAGTCTATGGGTCTCTGTGTGAGTTTGTGGGACTTTGTGTGAGTAGTCTATGGGTCTTTGAGTCTATGGGTATCTGTGCGAGTCAATGGGTCTCTGTGTGAGTCTATTTTTCTCTGTGTGAGTCTAATTTTCTCTGTGTGAGTCTAATATTCTCTGTGCTAGTCTGTGGATCTCTGTGTGAGTAGTCTATGGGTCTCTGTGTGCGTCTGTGGGTCTCTGTGTGAGTCAGTGTGTCTCTGTGTGAGTCTAATTTTCTCTGTGCGAGTCTGTGGGTCTCTGTGTGAGTAGTCTATGGGTCTCTGTGTGAGTTTATGGGACTTTGTGTGAGTAGTCTATGGGTCTCTGTGTGAGTCAATGGGTCTCTATGTGAGTCAGTGTGTCTCTGTGTGAGTCTAATTTTCTCTGTGCGAGTCTGTGGGTCTCTGTGTGAGTAGTCTATGGGTCTCTGTGTGAGTAGTCTGTGGGTCTCTGTGCGAGTCTGTGGGTCTCTGTGTGAGTAGTCTATGGGTCTCTGTGTGAGTAGTCTATGGGTGTCTGTGTGATGAGTCTATGGGTCTCTGTGTGAGTCTAATAGTCTCTGTGTGAGTCTGTGGATCTCTGTGTGAGTAGTCTATGGGTCTCCGTGTGAGTAGTCTATGGGTCTCTGTGTGAGTAGTCTATGGGTGTCTGTGTGAGTAGTCTATGGGTCTCTGTGTGAGTTTGTGGGACTTTGTGTGAGTAGTCTATGGGTCTTTGAGTCTATGGGTATCTGTGCGAGTCAATGGGTCTCTGTGTGAGTCTATTTTTCTCTGTGTGAGTCTAATTTTCTCTGTGTGAGTCTAATATTCTCTGTGCTAGTCTGTGGATCTCTGTGTGAGTAGTCTATGGGTCTCTGTGTGGTGAGTCTATGGGTCTCTGTGTGAGTAGTCTATGGGTCTCTGTGTGAGTCTGTGGGTCTCTGTGTGAGTCAGTGTGTCTCTGTGTGAGTCTAATTTTCTCTGTGCGAGTCTGTGGGTCTCTGTGTGAGTAGTCTATGGGTCTCTGTGTGAGTTTATGGGTATCTGTGTGAGTCATTGGGTCTCTATGCGAGTCAGTGGGTCTCTGTGTGAGTCTAATTTTCTCTGTGTGAGTCTAATTTGCTCTGTGTGAGTCTGTGGGTCTTTGTGTGAGTAGTCTATGGGTCTCTGTGTGAGTAGTCTGTGGGTTTCTGTGCGAGTCTGTGGGTCTCTGTGTGAGTCTGTGGGTCTCTGTGTGAGTAGTCTATGGGTCTATGTGTGAGTAGTCTGTGGGTCTCTGTGCGAGTCTGTGGGTCTCTGAGTAGTCTATGCGTCTCTGTGTGAGTAGTCTATGGGTGTCTGTGTGATGAGTCTATGGGTCTCTGTGTGAGTCTAATAGTCTCTGTGTGAGTCTGTGGATCTCTGTGTGAGTAGTCTATGGGTCTCCGTGTGAGTAGTCTATGGGTCTCTGTGTGAGTAGTCTATGGGTGTCTGTGTGAGTAGTCTATGGGTCTCTGTGTCAGTTTGTGGGACTTTGTGTGAGTAGTCTATGGGTCTCTGTGTGAGTCTGTGGGTCTCTGTGTGAGTAGTCTATGGGTCTCTGTGTGAGTAGTCTGTGGGTCTCTGTGTGAGTAGTCTGTGGGTCTCTGTGCGAGTCTGTGGGTCTCTGTGTGAGTAGTCTATGGGTCTCTGTGTGGTGAGTCTATGGGTCTCTGTGTGAGTAGTCTATGGGTCTCTGTGTGAGTCTGTGGGTCTCTGTGTGAGTCAGTGTGTCTCTGTGTGAGTCTAATTTTCTCTGTGCGAGTCTGTGGGTCTCTGTGTGAGTAGTCTATGGGTCTCTGTGTGAGTAGTCTGTGGGTCTCTGTGCGAGTCTGTGGGTCTCTGTGTGAGTAGTCTATGGGTCTCTGTGTGAGTAGTCTATGGGTGTCTGTGTGATGAGTCTATGGGTCTCTGTGTGAGTATAATAGTCTCTGTGTGAGTCTGTGGATCTCTGTGTGAGTAGTCTATGGGTCTCCGTGTGAGTAGTCTATGTGTCTCTGTGTGAGTAGTCTATGGGTGTCTGTGTGAGTAGTCTATGGGTCTCTGTGTGAGTTTGTGGGACTTTGTGTGAGTAGTCTATGGGTCTTTGAGTCTATGGGTATCTGTGCGAGTCAATGGGCTCTGTGTGAGTCTATTTTTCTCTGTGTGAGTCTAATTTTCTCTGTGTGAGTCTAATATTCTCTGTGCTAGTCTGTGGATCTCTGTGCGAGTAGTCTATGGGTCTCTGTGTGAGTCTGTGGGTCTCTGTGTGAGTCAGTGTGTCTCTGTGTGAGTCTAATTTTCTCTGTGCGAGTCTGTGGGTCTCTGTGTGAGTAGTCTATCGGTCTCCGTGTGAGTAGTCTATGGGTCTCTGTGTGAGTAGTCTATGGGTGTCTGTGTGAGTAGTCTATGGGTCTCTGTGTGAGTTTGTGGGACTTTGTGTGAGTAGTCTATGGGTCTTTGAGTCTATGGGTATCTGTGCGAGTCAATGGGTCTCTGTGTGAGTCTATTTTTCTCTGTGTGAGTCTAATTTTCTCTGTGTGAGTCTAATATTCTCTGTGCTAGTCTGTGGATCTCTGTGTGAGTAGTCTATGGGTCTCTGTGTGCGTCTGTGGGTCTCTGTGTGAGTCAGTGTGTCTCTGTGTGAGTCTAATTTTCTCTGTGCGAGTCTGTGGGTCTCTGTGTGAGTAGTCTATGGGTCTCTGTGTGAGTTTATGGGACTTTGTGTGAGTAGTCTATGGGTCTCTGTGTGAGTCAATGGGTCTCTATGTGAGTCAGTGTGTCTCTGTGTGAGTCTAATTTTCTCTGTGCGAGTCTGTGGGTCTCTGTGTGAGTAGTCTATGGGTCTCTGTGTGAGTAGTCTGTGGGTCTCTGTGCGAGTCTGTGGGTCTCTGTGTGAGTAGTCTATGGGTCTCTGTGTGAGTAGTCTATGGGTGTCTGTGTGATGAGTCTATGGGTCTCTGTGTGAGTCTAATAGTCTCTGTGTGAGTCTGTGGATCTCTGTGTGAGTAGTCTATGGGTCTCCGTGTGAGTAGTCTATGGGTCTCTGTGTGAGTAGTCTATGGGTGTCTGTGTGAGTAGTCTATGGGTCTCTGTGTGAGTTTGTGGGACTTTGTGTGAGTAGTCTATGGGTCTTTGAGTCTATGGGTATCTGTGCGAGTCAATGGGTCTCTGTGTGAGTCTATTTTTCTCTGTGTGAGTCTAATTTTCTCTGTGTGAGTCTAATATTCTCTGTGCTAGTCTGTGGATCTCTGTGTGAGTAGTCTATGGGTCTCTGTGTGGTGAGTCTATGGGTCTCTGTGTGAGTAGTCTATGGGTCTCTGTGTGAGTCTGTGGGTCTCTGTGTGAGTCAGTGTGTCTCTGTGTGAGTCTAATTTTCTCTGTGCGAGTCTGTGGGTCTCTGTGTGAGTAGTCTATGGGTCTCTGTGTGAGTTTATGGGTATCTGTGTGAGTCATTGGGTCTCTATGCGAGTCAGTGGGTCTCTGTGTGAGTCTAATTTTCTCTGTGTGAGTCTAATTTGCTCTGTGTGAGTCTGTGGGTCTTTGTGTGAGTAGTCTATGGGTCTCTGTGTGAGTAGTCTGTGGGTTTCTGTGCGAGTCTGTGGGTCTCTGTGTGAGTCTGTGGGTCTCTGTGTGAGTAGTCTATGGGTCTATGTGTGAGTAGTCTGTGGGTCTCTGTGCGAGTCTGTGGGTCTCTGAGTAGTCTATGCGTCTCTGTGTGAGTAGTCTATGGGTGTCTGTGTGATGAGTCTATGGGTCTCTGTGTGAGTCTAATAGTCTCTGTGTGAGTCTGTGGATCTCTGTGTGAGTAGTCTATGGGTCTCCGTGTGAGTAGTCTATGGGTCTCTGTGTGAGTAGTCTATGGGTGTCTGTGTGAGTAGTCTATGGGTCTCTGTGTCAGTTTGTGGGACTTTGTGTGAGTAGTCTATGGGTCTCTGTGTGAGTCTGTGGGTCTCTGTGTGAGTAGTCTATGGGTCTCTGTGTGAGTTTATGGGACTTTGTGTGAGTAGTCTATGGGTCTCTGTGTGAGTCAATGGGTCTCTATGTGAGTCAGTGTGTCTCTGTGTGAGTCTAATTTTCTCTGTGCGAGTCTGTGGGTCTCTGTGTGAGTAGTCTATGGGTCTCTGTGTGAGTAGTCTGTGGGTCTCTGTGCGAGTCTGTGGGTCTCTGTGTGAGTAGTCTATGGGTCTCTGTGTGAGTAGTCTATGGGTGTCTGTGTGATGAGTCTATGGGTCTCTGTGTGAGTATAATAGTCTCTGTGTGAGTCTGTGGATCTCTGTGTGAGTAGTCTATGGGTCTCCGTGTGAGTAGTCTATGTGTCTCTGTGTGAGTAGTCTATGGGTGTCTGTGTGAGTAGTCTATGGGTCTATGTGTGAGTTTGTGGGGCTTTGTGTGAGTAGTCTATGGGTCTTTGAGTCTATGGGTATCTGTGCGAGTCAATGGGCTCTGTGTGAGTCTATTTTTCTCTGTGTGAGTCTAATTTTCTCTGTGTGAGTCTAATATTCTCTGTGCTAGTCTGTGGATCTCTGTGTGAGTAGTCTATGGGTCTCTGTGTGAGTCTGTGGGTCTCTGTGTGAGTCAGTGTGTCTCTGTGTGAGTCTAATTTTCTCTGTGCGAGTCTGTGGGTCTCTGTGTGAGTAGTCTATGGGTCTCCGTGTGAGTAGTCTATGGGTCTCTGTGTGAGTAGTCTATGGGTGTCTGTGTGAGTAGTCTATGGGTCTCTGTGTGAGTTTGTGGGACTTTGTGTGAGTAGTCTATGGGTCTTTGAGTCTATGGGTATCTGTGCGAGTCAATGGGTCTCTGTGTGAGTCTATTTTTCTCTGTGTGAGTCTAATTTTCTCTGTGTGAGTCTAATATTCTCTGTGCTAGTCTGTGGATCTCTGTGTGAGTAGTCTATGGGTCTCTGTGTGAGTCTGTGGGTCTCTGTGTGAGTCAGTGTGTCTCTGTGTGAGTCTAATTTTCTCTGTGCGAGTCTGTGGGTCTCTGTGTGAGTAGTCCATGGGTCTCTGTGTGAGTTTATGGGACTTTGTGTGAGTAGTCTATGGGTCTCTGTGTGAGTCAATGGGTCTCTATGTGAGTCAGTGTGTCTCTGTGTGAGTCTAATTTTCTCTGTGCGAGTCTGTGGGTCTCTGTGTGAGTAGTCTATGGGTCTCTGTGTGAGTAGTCTGTGGGTCTCTGTGCGAGTCTGTGGGTCTCTGTGTGAGTAGTCTATGGGTCTCTGTGTGAGTAGTCTATGGGTGTCTGTGTGATGAGTCTATGGGTCTCTGTGTGAGTCTAATAGTCTCTGTGTGAGTCTGTGGATCTCTGTGTGAGTAGTCTATGGGTCTCCGTGTGAGTAGTCTATGGGTCTCTGTGTGAGTAGTCTATGGGTGTCTGTGTGAGTAGTCTATGGGTCTCTGTGTGAGTTTGTGGGACTATGTGTGAGTAGTCTATGGGTCTTTGAGTCTATGGGTATCTGTGCGAGTCAATGGGCTCTGTGTGAGTCTATTTTTCTCTGTGTGAGTCTAATTTTCTCTGTGTGAGTCTAATATTCTCTGTGCGAGTCTGTGGGTCTCTGTGTGAGTAGTCTATGGGTCTCCGTGTGAGTAGTCTATGGGTCTCTGTGTGAGTAGTCTATGGGTGTCTGTGTGAGTAGTCTATGGGTCTCTGTGTGAGTTTGTGGGACTTTGTGTGAGTAGTCTATGGGTCTTTGAGTCTATGGGTATCTGTGCGAGTCAATGGGTCTCTGTGTGAGTCTATTTTTCTCTGTGTGAGTCTAATTTTCTCTGTGTGAGTCTAATATTCTCTGTGCTAGTCTGTGGATCTCTGTGTGAGTAGTCTATGGGTCTCTGTGTGAGTCTATGGGTCTCTGTGTGAGTCAATGGGTCTCTATGTGAGTCAGTGTGTCTCTGTGTGAGTCTAATTTTCTCTGTGCGAGTCTGTGGGTCTCTGTGTGAGTAGTCTATGGGTCTCTGTGTGAGTAGTCTGTGGGTCTCTGTGCGAGTCTGTGGGTCTCTGTGTGAGTAGTCTATGGGTCTCTGTGTGAGTAGTCTATGGGTGTCTGTGTGATGAGTCTATGGGTCTCTGTGTGAGTCTAATAGTCTCTGTGTGAGTCTGTGGATCTCTGTGTGAGTAGTCTATGGGTCTCCGTGTGAGTAGTCTATGGGTCTCTGTGTGAGTAGTCTATGGGTGTCTGTGTGAGTAGTCTATGGGTCTCTGTGTGAGTTTGTGGGACTTTGTGTGAGTAGTCTATGGGTCTTTGAGTCTATGGGTATTTGTGCGAGTCAATGGGTCTCTGTGTGAGTCTATTTTTCTCTGTGTGAGTCTAATTTTCTCTGTGTGAGTCTAATATTCTCTGTGCTAGTCTGTGGATCTCTGTGTGAGTAGTCTATGGGTCTCTGTGTGGTGAGTCTATGGGTCTCTGTGTGAGTAGTCCATGGGTCTCTGTGTGAGTCTGTGGGTCTCTGTGTGAGTCAGTGTGTCTCTGTGTGAGTCTAATTTTCTCTGTGCGAGTCTGTGGGTCTCTGTGTGAGTAGTCTATGGGTCTCTGTGTGAGTTTATGGGTATCTGTGTGAGTCATTGGGTCTCTATGCGAGTCAGTGGGTCTCTGTGTGAGTCTAATTTTCTCTGTGTGAGTCTAATTTTCTCTGTGTGAGTCTGTGGGTCTTTGTGTGAGTAGTCTATGGGTCTCTGTGTGAGTAGTCTGTGGGTTTCTGTGCGAGTCTGTGGGTCTCTGTGTGAGTCTGTGGGTCTCTGTGTGAGTAGTCTATGGGTCTATGTGTGAGTAGTCTGTGGGTCTCTGTGCGAGTCTGTGGGTCTCTGAGTAGTCTATGCGTCTCTGTGTGAGTAGTCTATGGGTGTCTGTGTGATGAGTCTATGGGTCTCTGTGTGAGTCTAATAGTCTCTGTGTGAGTCTGTGGATCTCTGTGTGAGTAGTCTATGGGTCTCCGTGTGAGTAGTCTATGGGTCTCTGTGTGAGTAGTCTATGGGTGTCTGTGTGAGTAGTCTATGGGTCTCTGTGTGAGTTTGTGGGACTTTGTGTGAGTAGTCTATGGGTCTCTGTGTGAGTCTGTGGGTCTCTGTGTGAGTAGTCTATGGGTCTCTGTGTGAGTTTATGGGACTTTGTGTGAGTAGTCTATGGGTCTCTGTGTGAGTCAATGGGTCTCTATGTGAGTCAGTGTGTCTCTGTGTGAGTCTAATTTTCTCTGTGCGAGTCTGTGGGTCTCTGTGTGAGTAGTCTATGGGTCTCTGTGTGAGTATAATAGTCTCTGTGTGAGTCTGTGGATCTCTGTGTGAGTAGTCTATGGGTCTCCGTGTGAGTAGTCTATGTGTCTCTGTGTGAGTAGTCTATGGGTGTCTGTGTGAGTAGTCTATGGGTCTATGTGTGAGTTTGTGGGGCTTTGTGTGAGTAGTCTATGGGTCTTTGAGTCTATGGGTATCTGTGCGAGTCAATGGGCTCTGTGTGAGTCTATTTTTCTCTGTGTGAGTCTAATTTTCTCTGTGTGAGTCTAATATTCTCTGTGCTAGTCTGTGGATCTCTGTGTGAGTAGTCTATGGGTCTCTGTGTGAGTCTGTGGGTCTCTGTGTGAGTCAGTGTGTCTCTGTGTGAGTCTAATTTTCTCTGTGCGAGTCTGTGGGTCTCTGTGTGAGTAGTCTATGGGTCTCCGTGTGAGTAGTCTATGGGTCTCTGTGTGAGTAGTCTATGGGTGTCTGTGTGAGTAGTCTATGGGTCTCTGTGTGAGTTTGTGGGACTTTGTGTGAGTAGTCTATGGGTCTTTGAGTCTATGGGTATCTGTGCGAGTCAATGGGTCTCTGTGTGAGTCTATTTTTCTCTGTGTGAGTCTAATTTTCTCTGTGTGAGTCTAATATTCTCTGTGCTAGTCTGTGGATCTCTGTGTGAGTAGTCTATGGGTCTCTGTGTGAGTCTGTGGGTCTCTGTGTGAGTCAGTGTGTCTCTGTGTGAGTCTAATTTTCTCTGTGCGAGTCTGTGGGTCTCTGTGTGAGTAGTCCATGGGTCTCTGTGTGAGTTTATGGGACTTTGTGTGAGTAGTCTATGGGTCTCTGTGTGAGTCTAATAGTCTCTGTGTGAGTCTGTGGATCTCTGTGTGAGTAGTCTATGGGTCTCCGTGTGAGTAGTCTATGGGTCTCTGTGTGAGTAGTCTATGGGTGTCTGTGTGAGTAGTCTATGGGTCTCTGTGTGAGTTTGTGGGACTTTGTGTGAGTAGTCTATGGGTCTTTGAGTCTATGGGTATTTGTGCGAGTCAATGGGTCTCTGTGTGAGTCTATTTTTCTCTGTGTGAGTCTAATTTTCTCTGTGTGAGTCTAATATTCTCTGTGCTAGTCTGTGGATCTCTGTGTGAGTAGTCTATGGGTCTCTGTGTGGTGAGTCTATGGGTCTCTGTGTGAGTAGTCCATGGGTCTCTGTGTGAGTCTGTGGGTCTCTGTGTGAGTCAGTGTGTCTCTGTGTGAGTCTAATTTTCTCTGTGCGAGTCTGTGGGTCTCTGTGTGAGTAGTCTATGGGTCTCTGTGTGAGTTTATGGGTATCTGTGTGAGTCATTGGGTCTCTATGCGAGTCAGTGGGTCTCTGTGTGAGTCTAATTTTCTCTGTGTGAGTCTAATTTTCTCTGTGTGAGTCTGTGGGTCTTTGTGTGAGTAGTCTATGGGTCTCTGTGTGAGTAGTCTGTGGGTTTCTGTGCGAGTCTGTGGGTCTCTGTGTGAGTCTGTGGGTCTCTGTGTGAGTAGTCTATGGGTCTATGTGTGAGTAGTCTGTGGGTCTCTGTGCGAGTCTGTGGGTCTCTGAGTAGTCTATGCGTCTCTGTGTGAGTAGTCTATGGGTGTCTGTGTGATGAGTCTATGGGTCTCTGTGTGAGTCTAATAGTCTCTGTGTGAGTCTGTGGATCTCTGTGTGAGTAGTCTATGGGTCTCCGTGTGAGTAGTCTATGGGTCTCTGTGTGAGTAGTCTATGGGTGTCTGTGTGAGTAGTCTATGGGTCTCTGTGTGAGTTTGTGGGACTTTGTGTGAGTAGTCTATGGGTCTCTGTGTGAGTCTGTGGGTCTCTGTGTGAGTAGTCTATGGGTCTCTGTGTGAGTTTATGGGACTTTGTGTGAGTAGTCTATGGGTCTCTGTGTGAGTCAATGGGTCTCTATGTGAGTCAGTGTGTCTCTGTGTGAGTCTAATTTTCTCTGTGCGAGTCTGTGGGTCTCTGTGTGAGTAGTCTATGGGTCTCTGTGTGAGTATAATAGTCTCTGTGTGAGTCTGTGGATCTCTGTGTGAGTAGTCTATGGGTCTCCGTGTGAGTAGTCTATGTGTCTCTGTGTGAGTAGTCTATGGGTGTCTGTGTGAGTAGTCTATGGGTCTATGTGTGAGTTTGTGGGGCTTTGTGTGAGTAGTCTATGGGTCTTTGAGTCTATGGGTATCTGTGCGAGTCAATGGGCTCTGTGTGAGTCTATTTTTCTCTGTGTGAGTCTAATTTTCTCTGTGTGAGTCTAATATTCTCTGTGCTAGTCTGTGGATCTCTGTGTGAGTAGTCTATGGGTCTCTGTGTGAGTCTGTGGGTCTCTGTGTGAGTCAGTGTGTCTCTGTGTGAGTCTAATTTTCTCTGTGCGAGTCTGTGGGTCTCTGTGTGAGTAGTCTATGGGTCTCCGTGTGAGTAGTCTATGGGTCTCTGTGTGAGTAGTCTATGGGTGTCTGTGTGAGTAGTCTATGGGTCTCTGTGTGAGTTTGTGGGACTTTGTGTGAGTAGTCTATGGGTCTTTGAGTCTATGGGTATCTGTGCGAGTCAATGGGTCTCTGTGTGAGTCTATTTTTCTCTGTGTGAGTCTAATTTTCTCTGTGTGAGTCTAATATTCTCTGTGCTAGTCTGTGGATCTCTGTGTGAGTAGTCTATGGGTCTCTGTGTGAGTCTGTGGGTCTCTGTGTGAGTCAGTGTGTCTCTGTGTGAGTCTAATTTTCTCTGTGCGAGTCTGTGGGTCTCTGTGTGAGTAGTCCATGGGTCTCTGTGTGAGTTTATGGGACTTTGTGTGAGTAGTCTATGGGTCTCTGTGTGAGTAGTCTATGGGTGTCTGTGTGATGAGTCTATGGGTCTCTGTGTGAGTCTAATAGTCTCTGTGTGAGTCTGTGGATCTCTGTGTGAGTAGTCTATGGGTCTCCGTGTGAGTAGTCTATGGGTCTCTGTGTGAGTAGTCTATGGGTGTCTGTGTGAGTAGTCTATGGGTCTCTGTGTGAGTTTGTGGGACTATGTGTGAGTAGTCTATGGGTCTTTGAGTCTATGGGTATCTGTGCGAGTCAATGGGCTCTGTGTGAGTCTATTTTTCTCTGTGTGAGTCTAATTTTCTCTGTGTGAGTCTAATATTCTCTGTGCGAGTCTGTGGGTCTCTGTGTGAGTAGTCTATGGGTCTCCGTGTGAGTAGTCTATGGGTCTCTGTGTGAGTAGTCTATGGGTGTCTGTGTGAGTAGTCTATGGGTCTCTGTGTGAGTTTGTGGGACTTTGTGTGAGTAGTCTATGGGTCTTTGAGTCTATGGGTATCTGTGCGAGTCAATGGGTCTCTGTGTGAGTCTATTTTTCTCTGTGTGAGTCTAATTTTCTCTGTGTGAGTCTAATATTCTCTGTGCTAGTCTGTGGATCTCTGTGTGAGTAGTCTATGGGTCTCTGTGTGAGTCTATGGGTCTCTGTGTGAGTCAATGGGTCTCTATGTGAGTCAGTGTGTCTCTGTGTGAGTCTAATTTTCTCTGTGCGAGTCTGTGGGTCTCTGTGTGAGTAGTCTATGGGTCTCTGTGTGAGTAGTCTGTGGGTCTCTGTGCGATTCTGTGGGTCTCTGTGTGAGTAGTCTATGGGTCTCTGTGTGAGTAGTCTATGGGTGTCTGTGTGATGAGTCTATGGGTCTCTGTGTGAGTCTAATAGTCTCTGTGTGAGTCTGTGGATCTCTGTGTGAGTAGTCTATGGGTCTCCGTGTGAGTAGTCTATGGGTCTCTGTGTGAGTAGTCTATGGGTGTCTGTGTGAGTAGTCTATGGGTCTCTGTGTGAGTTTGTGGGACTTTGTGTGAGTAGTCTATGGGTCTTTGAGTCTATGGGTATCTGTGCGAGTCAATGGGTCTCTGTGTGAGTCTATTTTTCTCTGTGTGAGTCTAATTTTCTCTGTGTGAGTCTAATATTCTCTGTGCTAGTCTGTGGATCTCTGTGTGAGTAGTCTATGGGTCTCTGTGTGGTGAGTCTATGGGTCTCTGTGTGAGTAGTCTATGGGTCTCTGTGTGAGTCTGTGGGTCTCTGTGTGAGTCAGTGTGTCTCTGTGTGAGTCTAATTTTCTCTGTGCGAGTCTGTGGGTCTCTGTGTGAGTAGTCTATGGGTCTCTGTGTGAGTAGTCTGTGGGTCTCTGTGCGAGTCTGTGGGTCTCTGTGTGAGTAGTCTATGGGTCTCTGTGTGAGTAGTCTATGGGTGTCTGTGTGATGAGTCTATGGGTCTCTGTGTGAGTATAATAGTCTCTGTGTGAGTCTGTGGATCTCTGTGTGAGTAGTCTATGGGTCTCCGTGTGAGTAGTCTATGTGTCTCTGTGTGAGTAGTCTATGGGTGTCTGTGTGAGTAGTCTATGGGTCTCTGTGTGAGTTTGTGGGACTTTGTGTGAGTAGTCTATGGGTCTTTGAGTCTATGGGTATCTGTGCGAGTCAATGGGCTCTGTGTGAGTCTATTTTTCTCTGTGTGAGTCTAATTTTCTCTGTGTGAGTCTAATATTCTCTGTGCTAGTCTGTGGATCTCTGTGTGAGTAGTCTATGGGTCTCTGTGTGAGTCTGTGGGTCTCTGTGTGAGTCAGTGTGTCTCTGTGTGAGTCTAATTTTCTCTGTGCGAGTCTGTGGGTCTCTGTGTGAGTAGTCTATCGGTCTCCGTGTGAGTAGTCTATGGGTCTCTGTGTGAGTAGTCTATGGGTGTCTGTGTGAGTAGTCTATGGGTCTCTGTGTGAGTTTGTGGGACTTTGTGTGAGTAGTCTATGGGTCTTTGAGTCTATGGGTATCTGTGCGAGTCAATGGGTCTCTGTGTGAGTCTATTTTTCTCTGTGTGAGTCTAATTTTCTCTGTGTGAGTCTAATATTCTCTGTGCTAGTCTGTGGATCTCTGTGTGAGTAGTCTATGGGTCTCTGTGTGCGTCTGTGGGTCTCTGTGTGAGTCAGTGTGTCTCTGTGTGAGTCTAATTTTCTCTGTGCGAGTCTGTGGGTCTCTGTGTGAGTAGTCTATGGGTCTCTGTGTGAGTTTATGGGACTTTGTGTGAGTAGTCTATGGGTCTCTGTGTGAGTCAATGGGTCTCTATGTGAGTCAGTGTGTCTCTGTGTGAGTCTAATTTTCTCTGTGCGAGTCTGTGGGTCTCTGTGTGAGTAGTCTATGGGTCTCTGTGTGAGTAGTCTGTGGGTCTCTGTGCGAGTCTGTGGGTCTCTGTGTGAGTAGTCTATGGGTCTCTGTGTGAGTAGTCTATGGGTGTCTGTGTGATGAGTCTATGGGTCTCTGTGTGAGTCTAATAGTCTCTGTGTGAGTCTGTGGATCTCTGTGTGAGTAGTCTATGGGTCTCCGTGTGAGTAGTCTATGGGTCTCTGTGTGAGTAGTCTATGGGTGTCTGTGTGAGTAGTCTATGGGTCTCTGTGTGAGTTTGTGGGACTTTGTGTGAGTAGTCTATGGGTCTTTGAGTCTATGGGTATCTGTGCGAGTCAATGGGTCTCTGTGTGAGTCTATTTTTCTCTGTGTGAGTCTAATTTTCTCTGTGTGAGTCTAATATTCTCTGTGCTAGTCTGTGGATCTCTGTGTGAGTAGTCTATGGGTCTCTGTGTGGTGAGTCTATGGGTCTCTGTGTGAGTAGTCTATGGGTCTCTGTGTGAGTCTGTGGGTCTCTGTGTGAGTCAGTGTGTCTCTGTGTGAGTCTAATTTTCTCTGTGCGAGTCTGTGGGTCTCTGTGTGAGTAGTCTATGGGTCTCTGTGTGAGTTTATGGGTATCTGTGTGAGTCATTGGGTCTCTATGCGAGTCAGTGGGTCTCTGTGTGAGTCTAATTTTCTCTGTGTGAGTCTAATTTGCTCTGTGTGAGTCTGTGGGTCTTTGTGTGAGTAGTCTATGGGTCTCTGTGTGAGTAGTCTGTGGGTTTCTGTGCGAGTCTGTGGGTCTCTGTGTGAGTCTGTGGGTCTCTGTGTGAGTAGTCTATGGGTCTATGTGTGAGTAGTCTGTGGGTCTCTGTGCGAGTCTGTGGGTCTCTGAGTAGTCTATGCGTCTCTGTGTGAGTAGTCTATGGGTGTCTGTGTGATGAGTCTATGGGTCTCTGTGTGAGTCTAATAGTCTCTGTGTGAGTCTGTGGATCTCTGTGTGAGTAGTCTATGGGTCTCCGTGTGAGTAGTCTATGGGTCTCTGTGTGAGTAGTCTATGGGTGTCTGTGTGAGTAGTCTATGGGTCTCTGTGTCAGTTTGTGGGACTTTGTGTGAGTAGTCTATGGGTCTCTGTGTGAGTCTGTGGGTCTCTGTGTGAGTAGTCTATGGGTCTCTGTGTGAGTTTATGGGACTTTGTGTGAGTAGTCTATGGGTCTCTGTGTGAGTCAATGGGTCTCTATGTGAGTCAGTGTGTCTCTGTGTGAGTCTAATTTTCTCTGTGCGAGTCTGTGGGTCTCTGTGTGAGTAGTCTATGGGTCTCTGTGTGAGTAGTCTGTGGGTCTCTGTGCGAGTCTGTGGGTCTCTGTGTGAGTAGTCTATGGGTCTCTGTGTGAGTAGTCTATGGGTGTCTGTGTGATGAGTCTATGGGTCTCTGTGTGAGTATAATAGTCTCTGTGTGAGTCTGTGGATCTCTGTGTGAGTAGTCTATGGGTCTCCGTGTGAGTAGTCTATGTGTCTCTGTGTGAGTAGTCTATGGGTGTCTGTGTGAGTAGTCTATGGGTCTATGTGTGAGTTTGTGGGGCTTTGTGTGAGTAGTCTATGGGTCTTTGAGTCTATGGGTATCTGTGCGAGTCAATGGGCTCTGTGTGAGTCTATTTTTCTCTGTGTGAGTCTAATTTTCTCTGTGTGAGTCTAATATTCTCTGTGCTAGTCTGTGGATCTCTGTGTGAGTAGTCTATGGGTCTCTGTGTGAGTCTGTGGGTCTCTGTGTGAGTCAGTGTGTCTCTGTGTGAGTCTAATTTTCTCTGTGCGAGTCTGTGGGTCTCTGTGTGAGTAGTCTATGGGTCTCCGTGTGAGTAGTCTATGGGTCTCTGTGTGAGTAGTCTATGGGTGTCTGTGTGAGTAGTCTATGGGTCTCTGTGTGAGTTTGTGGGACTTTGTGTGAGTAGTCTATGGGTCTTTGAGTCTATGGGTATCTGTGCGAGTCAATGGGTCTCTGTGTGAGTCTATTTTTCTCTGTGTGAGTCTAATTTTCTCTGTGTGAGTCTAATATTCTCTGTGCTAGTCTGTGGATCTCTGTGTGAGTAGTCTATGGGTCTCTGTGTGAGTCTGTGGGTCTCTGTGTGAGTCAGTGTGTCTCTGTGTGAGTCTAATTTTCTCTGTGCGAGTCTGTGGGTCTCTGTGTGAGTAGTCCATGGGTCTCTGTGTGAGTTTATGGGACTTTGTGTGAGTAGTCTATGGGTCTCTGTGTGAGTCAATGGGTCTCTATGTGAGTCAGTGTGTCTCTGTGTGAGTCTAATTTTCTCTGTGCGAGTCTGTGGGTCTCTGTGTGAGTAGTCTATGGGTCTCTGTGTGAGTAGTCTGTGGGTCTCTGTGCGAGTCTGTGGGTCTCTGTGTGAGTAGTCTATGGGTCTCTGTGTGAGTAGTCTATGGGTGTCTGTGTGATGAGTCTATGGGTCTCTGTGTGAGTCTAATAGTCTCTGTGTGAGTCTGTGGATCTCTGTGTGAGTAGTCTATGGGTCTCCGTGTGAGTAGTCTATGGGTCTCTGTGTGAGTAGTCTATGGGTGTCTGTGTGAGTAGTCTATGGGTCTCTGTGTGAGTTTGTGGGACTATGTGTGAGTAGTCTATGGGTCTTTGAGTCTATGGGTATCTGTGCGAGTCAATGGGCTCTGTGTGAGTCTATTTTTCTCTGTGTGAGTCTAATTTTCTCTGTGTGAGTCTAATATTCTCTGTGCGAGTCTGTGGGTCTCTGTGTGAGTAGTCTATGGGTCTCCGTGTGAGTAGTCTATGGGTCTCTGTGTGAGTAGTCTATGGGTGTCTGTGTGAGTAGTCTATGGGTCTCTGTGTGAGTTTGTGGGACTTTGTGTGAGTAGTCTATGGGTCTTTGAGTCTATGGGTATCTGTGCGAGTCAATGGGTCTCTGTGTGAGTCTATTTTTCTCTGTGTGAGTCTAATTTTCTCTGTGTGAGTCTAATATTCTCTGTGCTAGTCTGTGGATCTCTGTGTGAGTAGTCTATGGGTCTCTGTGTGAGTCTATGGGTCTCTGTGTGAGTCAATGGGTCTCTATGTGAGTCAGTGTGTCTCTGTGTGAGTCTAATTTTCTCTGTGCGAGTCTGTGGGTCTCTGTGTGAGTAGTCTATGGGTCTCTGTGTGAGTAGTCTGTGGGTCTCTGTGCGAGTCTGTGGGTCTCTGTGTGAGTAGTCTATGGGTCTCTGTGTGAGTAGTCTATGGGTGTCTGTGTGATGAGTCTATGGGTCTCTGTGTGAGTCTAATAGTCTCTGTGTGAGTCTGTGGATCTCTGTGTGAGTAGTCTATGGGTCTCCGTGTGAGTAGTCTATGGGTCTCTGTGTGAGTAGTCTATGGGTGTCTGTGTGAGTAGTCTATGGGTCTCTGTGTGAGTTTGTGGGACTTTGTGTGAGTAGTCTATGGGTCTTTGAGTCTATGGGTATTTGTGCGAGTCAATGGGTCTCTGTGTGAGTCTATTTTTCTCTGTGTGAGTCTAATTTTCTCTGTGTGAGTCTAATATTCTCTGTGCTAGTCTGTGGATCTCTGTGTGAGTAGTCTATGGGTCTCTGTGTGGTGAGTCTATGGGTCTCTGTGTGAGTAGTCCATGGGTCTCTGTGTGAGTCTGTGGGTCTCTGTGTGAGTCAGTGTGTCTCTGTGTGAGTCTAATTTTCTCTGTGCGAGTCTGTGGGTCTCTGTGTGAGTAGTCTATGGGTCTCTGTGTGAGTTTATGGGTATCTGTGTGAGTCATTGGGTCTCTATGCGAGTCAGTGGGTCTCTGTGTGAGTCTAATTTTCTCTGTGTGAGTCTAATTTTCTCTGTGTGAGTCTGTGGGTCTTTGTGTGAGTAGTCTATGGGTCTCTGTGTGAGTAGTCTGTGGGTTTCTGTGCGAGTCTGTGGGTCTCTGTGTGAGTCTGTGGGTCTCTGTGTGAGTAGTCTATGGGTCTATGTGTGAGTAGTCTGTGGGTCTCTGTGCGAGTCTGTGGGTCTCTGAGTAGTCTATGCGTCTCTGTGTGAGTAGTCTATGGGTGTCTGTGTGATGAGTCTATGGGTCTCTGTGTGAGTCTAATAGTCTCTGTGTGAGTCTGTGGATCTCTGTGTGAGTAGTCTATGGGTCTCCGTGTGAGTAGTCTATGGGTCTCTGTGTGAGTAGTCTATGGGTGTCTGTGTGAGTAGTCTATGGGTCTCTGTGTGAGTTTGTGGGACTTTGTGTGAGTAGTCTATGGGTCTCTGTGTGAGTCTGTGGGTCTCTGTGTGAGTAGTCTATGGGTCTCTGTGTGAGTTTATGGGACTTTGTGTGAGTAGTCTATGGGTCTCTGTGTGAGTCAATGGGTCTCTATGTGAGTCAGTGTGTCTCTGTGTGAGTCTAATTTTCTCTGTGCGAGTCTGTGGGTCTCTGTGTGAGTAGTCTATGGGTCTCTGTGTGAGTAGTCTGTGGGTCTCTGTGCGAGTCTGTGGGTCTCTGTGTGAGTAGTCTATGGGTCTCTGTGTGAGTAGTCTATGGGTGTCTGTGTGATGAGTCTATGGGTCTCTGTGTGAGTATAATAGTCTCTGTGTGAGTCTGTGGATCTCTGTGTGAGTAGTCTATGGGTCTCCGTGTGAGTAGTCTATGTGTCTCTGTGTGAGTAGTCTATGGGTGTCTGTGTGAGTAGTCTATGGGTCTATGTGTGAGTTTGTGGGGCTTTGTGTGAGTAGTCTATGGGTCTTTGAGTCTATGGGTATCTGTGCGAGTCAATGGGCTCTGTGTGAGTCTATTTTTCTCTGTGTGAGTCTAATTTTCTCTGTGTGAGTCTAATATTCTCTGTGCTAGTCTGTGGATCTCTGTGTGAGTAGTCTATGGGTCTCTGTGTGAGTCTGTGGGTCTCTGTGTGAGTCAGTGTGTCTCTGTGTGAGTCTAATTTTCTCTGTGCGAGTCTGTGGGTCTCTGTGTGAGTAGTCTATGGGTCTCCGTGTGAGTAGTCTATGGGTCTCTGTGTGAGTAGTCTATGGGTGTCTGTGTGAGTAGTCTATGGGTCTCTGTGTGAGTTTGTGGGACTTTGTGTGAGTAGTCTATGGGTCTTTGAGTCTATGGGTATCTGTGCGAGTCAATGGGTCTCTGTGTGAGTCTATTTTTCTCTGTGTGAGTCTAATTTTCTCTGTGTGAGTCTAATATTCTCTGTGCTAGTCTGTGGATCTCTGTGTGAGTAGTCTATGGGTCTCTGTGTGAGTCTGTGGGTCTCTGTGTGAGTCAGTGTGTCTCTGTGTGAGTCTAATTTTCTCTGTGCGAGTCTGTGGGTCTCTGTGTGAGTAGTCCATGGGTCTCTGTGTGAGTTTATGGGACTTTGTGTGAGTAGTCTATGGGTCTCTGTGTGAGTCAATGGGTCTCTATGTGAGTCAGTGTGTCTCTGTGTGAGTCTAATTTTCTCTGTGCGAGTCTGTGGGTCTCTGTGTGAGTAGTCTATGGGTCTCTGTGTGAGTAGTCTGTGGGTCTCTGTGCGAGTCTGTGGGTCTCTGTGTGAGTAGTCTATGGGTCTCTGTGTGAGTAGTCTATGGGTGTCTGTGTGATGAGTCTATGGGTCTCTGTGTGAGTCTAATAGTCTCTGTGTGAGTCTGTGGATCTCTGTGTGAGTAGTCTATGGGTCTCCGTGTGAGTAGTCTATGGGTCTCTGTGTGAGTAGTCTATGGGTGTCTGTGTGAGTAGTCTATGGGTCTCTGTGTGAGTTTGTGGGACTATGTGTGAGTAGTCTATGGGTCTTTGAGTCTATGGGTATCTGTGCGAGTCAATGGGCTCTGTGTGAGTCTATTTTTCTCTGTGTGAGTCTAATTTTCTCTGTGTGAGTCTAATATTCTCTGTGCGAGTCTGTGGGTCTCTGTGTGAGTAGTCTATGGGTCTCCGTGTGAGTAGTCTATGGGTCTCTGTGTGAGTAGTCTATGGGTGTCTGTGTGAGTAGTCTATGGGTCTCTGTGTGAGTTTGTGGGACTTTGTGTGAGTAGTCTATGGGTCTTTGAGTCTATGGGTATCTGTGCGAGTCAATGGGTCTCTGTGTGAGTCTATTTTTCTCTGTGTGAGTCTAATTTTCTCTGTGTGAGTCTAATATTCTCTGTGCTAGTCTGTGGATCTCTGTGTGAGTAGTCTATGGGTCTCTGTGTGAGTCTATGGGTCTCTGTGTGAGTCAATGGGTCTCTATGTGAGTCAGTGTGTCTCTGTGTGAGTCTAATTTTCTCTGTGCGAGTCTGTGGGTCTCTGTGTGAGTAGTCTATGGGTCTCTGTGTGAGTAGTCTGTGGGTCTCTGTGCGAGTCTGTGGGTCTCTGTGTGAGTAGTCTATGGGTCTCTGTGTGAGTAGTCTATGGGTGTCTGTGTGATGAGTCTATGGGTCTCTGTGTGAGTCTAATAGTCTCTGTGTGAGTCTGTGGATCTCTGTGTGAGTAGTCTATGGGTCTCCGTGTGAGTAGTCTATGGGTCTCTGTGTGAGTAGTCTATGGGTGTCTGTGTGAGTAGTCTATGGGTCTCTGTGTGAGTTTGTGGGACTTTGTGTGAGTAGTCTATGGGTCTTTGAGTCTATGGGTATCTGTGCGAGTCAATGGGTCTCTGTGTGAGTCTATTTTTCTCTGTGTGAGTCTAATTTTCTCTGTGTGAGTCTAATATTCTCTGTGCTAGTCTGTGGATCTCTGTGTGAGTAGTCTATGGGTCTCTGTGTGGTGAGTCTATGGGTCTCTGTGTGAGTAGTCTATGGGTCTCTGTGTGAGTCTGTGGGTCTCTGTGTGAGTCAGTGTGTCTCTGTGTGAGTCTAATTTTCTCTGTGCGAGTCTGTGGGTCTCTGTGTGAGTAGTCTATGGGTCTCTGTGTGAGTAGTCTGTGGGTCTCTGTGCGAGTCTGTGGGTCTCTGTGTGAGTAGTCTATGGGTCTCTGTGTGAGTAGTCTATGGGTGTCTGTGTGATGAGTCTATGGGTCTCTGTGTGAGTATAATAGTCTCTGTGTGAGTCTGTGGATCTCTGTGTGAGTAGTCTATGGGTCTCCGTGTGAGTAGTCTATGTGTCTCTGTGTGAGTAGTCTATGGGTGTCTGTGTGAGTAGTCTATGGGTCTATGTGTGAGTTTGTGGGGCTTTGTGTGAGTAGTCTATGGGTCTTTGAGTCTATGGGTATCTGTGCGAGTCAATGGGCTCTGTGTGAGTCTATTTTTCTCTGTGTGAGTCTAATTTTCTCTGTGTGAGTCTAATATTCTCTGTGCTAGTCTGTGGATCTCTGTGTGAGTAGTCTATGGGTCTCTGTGTGAGTCTGTGGGTCTCTGTGTGAGTCAGTGTGTCTCTGTGTGAGTCTAATTTTCTCTGTGCGAGTCTGTGGGTCTCTGTGTGAGTAGTCTATGGGTCTCCGTGTGAGTAGTCTATGGGTCTCTGTGTGAGTAGTCTATGGGTGTCTGTGTGATTAGTCTATGGGTCTCTGTGTGAGTTTGTGGGACTTTGTGTGAGTAGTCTATGGGTCTTTGAGTCTATGGGTATCTGTGCGAGTCAATGGGTCTCTGTGTGAGTCTATTTTTCTCTGTGTGAGTCTAATTTTCTCTGTGTGAGTCTAATATTCTCTGTGCTAGTCTGTGGATCTCTGTGTGAGTAGTCTATGGGTCTCTGTGTGAGTCTGTGGGTCTCTGTGTGAGTCAGTGTGTCTCTGTGTGAGTCTAATTTTCTCTGTGCGAGTCTGTGGGTCTCTGTGTGAGTAGTCCATGGGTCTCTGTGTGAGTTTATGGGACTTTGTGTGAGTAGTCTATGGGTCTCTGTGTGAGTCAATGGGTCTCTATGTGAGTCAGTGTGTCTCTGTGTGAGTCTAATTTTCTCTGTGCGAGTCTGTGGGTCTCTGTGTGAGTAGTCTATGGGTCTCTGTGTGAGTAGTCTGTGGGTCTCTGTGCGAGTCTGTGGGTCTCTGTGTGAGTAGTCTATGGGTCTCTGTGTGAGTAGTCTATGGGTGTCTGTGTGATGAGTCTATGGGTCTCTGTGTGAGCCTAATAGTCTCTGTGTGAGTCTGTGGATCTCTGTGTGAGTAGTCTATGGGTCTCCGTGTGAGTAGTCTATGGGTCTCTGTGTGAGTAGTCTATGGGTGTCTGTGTGAGTAGTCTATGGGTCTCTGTGTGAGTTTGTGGGACTATGTGTGAGTAGTCTATGGGTCTTTGAGTCTATGGGTATCTGTGCGAGTCAATGGGCTCTGTGTGAGTCTATTTTTCTCTGTGTGAGTCTAATTTTCTCTGTGTGAGTCTAATATTCTCTGTGCGAGTCTGTGGGTCTCTGTGTGAGTAGTCTATGGGTCTCCGTGTGAGTAGTCTATGGGTCTCTGTGTGAGTAGTCTATGGGTGTCTGTGTGAGTAGTCTATGGGTCTCTGTGTGAGTTTGTGGGACTTTGTGTGAGTAGTCTATGGGTCTTTGAGTCTATGGGTATCTGTGCGAGTCAATGGGTCTCTGTGTGAGTCTATTTTTCTCTGTGTGAGTCTAATTTTCTCTGTGTGAGTCTAATATTCTCTGTGCTAGTCTGTGGATCTCTGTGTGAGTAGTCTATGGGTCTCTGTGTGAGTCTATGGGTCTCTGTGTGAGTCAATGGGTCTCTATGTGAGTCAGTGTGTCTCTGTGTGAGTCTAATTTTCTCTGTGCGAGTCTGTGGGTCTCTGTGTGAGTAGTCTATGGGTCTCTGTGTGAGTAGTCTGTGGGTCTCTGTGCGAGTCTGTGGGTCTCTGTGTGAGTAGTCTATGGGTCTCTGTGTGAGTAGTCTATGGGTGTCTGTGTGATGAGTCTATGGGTCTCTGTGTGAGTCTAATAGTCTCTGTGTGAGTCTGTGGATCTCTGTGTGAGTAGTCTATGGGTCTCCGTGTGAGTAGTCTATGGGTCTCTGTGTGAGTAGTCTATGGGTGTCTGTGTGAGTAGTCTATGGGTCTCTGTGTGAGTTTGTGGGACTTTGTGTGAGTAGTCTATGGGTCTTTGAGTCTATGGGTATCTGTGCGAGTCAATGGGTCTCTGTGTGAGTCTATTTTTCTCTGTGTGAGTCTAATTTTCTCTGTGTGAGTCTAATATTCTCTGTGCTAGTCTGTGGATCTCTGTGTGAGTAGTCTATGGGTCTCTGTGTGGTGAGTCTATGGGTCTCTGTGTGAGTAGTCTATGGGTCTCTGTGTGAGTCTGTGGGTCTCTGTGTGAGTCAGTGTGTCTCTGTGTGAGTCTAATTTTCTCTGTGCGAGTCTGTGGGTCTCTGTGTGAGTAGTCTATGGGTCTCTGTGTGAGTTTATGGGTATCTGTGTGAGTCATTGGGTCTCTATGCGAGTCAGTGGGTCTCTGTGTGAGTCTAATTTTCTCTGTGTGAGTCTAATTTTCTCTGTGTGAGTCTGTGGGTCTTTGTGTGAGTAGTCTATGGGTCTCTGTGTGAGTAGTCTGTGGGTTTCTGTGCGAGTCTGTGGGTCTCTGTGTGAGTCTGTGGGTCTCTGTGTGAGTAGTCTATGGGTCTATGTGTGAGTAGTCTGTGGGTCTCTGTGCGAGTCTGTGGGTCTCTGAGTAGTCTATGCGTCTCTGTGTGAGTAGTCTATGGGTGTCTGTGTGATGAGTCTATGGGTCTCTGTGTGAGTCTAATAGTCTCTGTGTGAGTCTGTGGATCTCTGTGTGAGTAGTCTATGGGTCTCCGTGTGAGTAGTCTATGGGTCTCTGTGTGAGTAGTCTATGGGTGTCTGTGTGAGTAGTCTATGGGTCTCTGTGTGAGTTTGTGGGACTTTGTGTGAGTAGTCTATGGGTCTCTGTGTGAGTCTGTGGGTCTCTGTGTGAGTAGTCTATGGGTCTCTGTGTGAGTAGTCTGTGGGTCTCTGTGCGAGTCTGTGGGTCTCTGTGTGAGTAGTCTATGGGTCTCTGTGTGAGTAGTCTATGGGTGTCTGTGTGATGAGTCTATGGGTCTCTGTGTGAGTATAATAGTCTCTGTGTGAGTCTGTGGATCTCTGTGTGAGTAGTCTATGGGTCTCCGTGTGAGTAGTCTATGTGTCTCTGTGTGAGTAGTCTATGGGTGTCTGTGTGAGTAGTCTATGGGTCTATGTGTGAGTTTGTGGGGCTTTGTGTGAGTAGTCAATGGGTCTTTGAGTCTATGGGTATCTGTGCGAGTCAATGGGCTCTGTGTGAGTCTATTTTTCTCTGTGTGAGTCTAATTTTCTCTGTGTGAGTCTAATATTCTCTGTGCTAGTCTGTGGATCTCTGTGTGAGTAGTCTATGGGTCTCTGTGTGAGTCTGTGGGTCTCTGTGTGAGTCAGTGTGTCTCTGTGTGAGTCTAATTTTCTCTGTGCGAGTCTGTGGGTCTCTGTGTGAGTAGTCTATGGGTCTCCGTGTGAGTAGTCTATGGGTCTCTGTGTGAGTAGTCTATGGGTGTCTGTGTGAGTAGTCTATGGGTCTCTGTGTGAGTTTGTGGGACTTTGTGTGAGTAGTCTATGGGTCTTTGAGTCTATGGGTATCTGTGCGAGTCAATGGGTCTCTGTGTGAGTCTATTTTTCTCTGTGTGAGTCTAATTTTCTCTGTGTGAGTCTAATATTCTCTGTGCTAGTCTGTGGATCTCTGTGTGAGTAGTCTATGGGTCTCTGTGTGAGTCTGTGGGTCTCTGTGTGAGTCAGTGTGTCTCTGTGTGAGTCTAATTTTCTCTGTGCGAGTCAATGGGTCTCTGTGTGAGTCTATTTTTCTCTGTGTGAGTCTAATTTTCTCTGTGTGAGTCTAATATTCTCTGTGCTAGTCTGTGGATCTCTGTGTGAGTAGTCTATGGGTCTCTGTGTGAGTCTATGGGTCTCTGTGTGAGTCAATGGGTCTCTATGTGAGTCAGTGTGTCTCTGTGTGAGTCTAATTTTCTCTGTGCGAGTCTGTGGGTCTCTGTGTGAGTAGTCTATGGGTCTCTGTGTGAGTAGTCTGTGGGTCTCTGTGCGAGTCTGTGGGTCTCTGTGTGAGTAGTCTATGGGTCTCTGTGTGAGTAGTCTATGGGTGTCTGTGTGATGAGTCTATGGGTCTCTGTGTGAGTCTAATAGTCTCTGTGTGAGTCTGTGGATCTCTGTGTGAGTAGTCTATGGGTCTCCGTGTGAGTAGTCTATGGGTCTCTGTGTGAGTAGTCTATGGGTGTCTGTGTGAGTAGTCTATGGGTCTCTGTGTGAGTTTGTGGGACTTTGTGTGAGTAGTCTATGGGTCTTTGAGTCTATGGGTATCTGTGCGAGTCAATGGGTCTCTGTGTGAGTCTATTTTTCTCTGTGTGAGTCTAATTTTCTCTGTGTGAGTCTAATATTCTCTGTGCTAGTCTGTGGATCTCTGTGTGAGTAGTCTATGGGTCTCTGTGTGGTGAGTCTATGGGTCTCTGTGTGAGTAGTCTATGGGTCTCTGTGTGAGTCTGTGGGTCTCTGTGTGAGTCAGTGTGTCTCTGTGTGAGTCTAATTTTCTCTGTGCGAGTCTGTGGGTCTCTGTGTGAGTAGTCTATGGGTCTCTGTGTGAGTAGTCTGTGGGTCTCTGTGCGAGTCTGTGGGTCTCTGTGTGAGTAGTCTATGGGTCTCTGTGTGAGTAGTCTATGGGTGTCTGTGTGATGAGTCTATGGGTCTCTGTGTGAGTATAATAGTCTCTGTGTGAGTCTGTGGATCTCTGTGTGAGTAGTCTATGGGTCTCCGTGTGAGTAGTCTATGTGTCTCTGTGTGAGTAGTCTATGGGTGTCTGTGTGAGTAGTCTATGGGTCTATGTGTGAGTTTGTGGGGCTTTGTGTGAGTAGTCTATGGGTCTTTGAGTCTATGGGTATCTGTGCGAGTCAATGGGCTCTGTGTGAGTCTATTTTTCTCTGTGTGAGTCTAATTTTCTCTGTGTGAGTCTAATATTCTCTGTGCTAGTCTGTGGATCTCTGTGTGAGTAGTCTATGGGTCTCTGTGTGAGTCTGTGGGTCTCTGTGTGAGTCAGTGTGTCTCTGTGTGAGTCTAATTTTCTCTGTGCGAGTCTGTGGGTCTCTGTGTGAGTAGTCTATGGGTCTCCGTGTGAGTAGTCTATGGGTCTCTGTGTGAGTAGTCTATGGGTGTCTGTGTGATTAGTCTATGGGTCTCTGTGTGAGTTTGTGGGACTTTGTGTGAGTAGTCTATGGGTCTTTGAGTCTATGGGTATCTGTGCGAGTCAATGGGTCTCTGTGTGAGTCTATTTTTCTCTGTGTGAGTCTAATTTTCTCTGTGTGAGTCTAATATTCTCTGTGCTAGTCTGTGGATCTCTGTGTGAGTAGTCTATGGGTCTCTGTGTGAGTCTGTGGGTCTCTGTGTGAGTCAGTGTGTCTCTGTGTGAGTCTAATTTTCTCTGTGCGAGTCTGTGGGTCTCTGTGTGAGTAGTCCATGGGTCTCTGTGTGAGTTTATGGGACTTTGTGTGAGTAGTCTATGGGTCTCTGTGTGAGTCAATGGGTCTCTATGTGAGTCAGTGTGTCTCTGTGTGAGTCTAATTTTCTCTGTGCGAGTCTGTGGGTCTCTGTGTGAGTAGTCTATGGGTCTCTGTGTGAGTAGTCTGTGGGTCTCTGTGCGAGTCTGTGGGTCTCTGTGTGAGTAGTCTATGGGTCTCTGTGTGAGTAGTCTATGGGTGTCTGTGTGATGAGTCTATGGGTCTCTGTGTGAGCCTAATAGTCTCTGTGTGAGTCTGTGGATCTCTGTGTGAGTAGTCTATGGGTCTCCGTGTGAGTAGTCTATGGGTCTCTGTGTGAGTAGTCTATGGGTGTCTGTGTGAGTAGTCTATGGGTCTCTGTGTGAGTTTGTGGGACTATGTGTGAGTAGTCTATGGGTCTTTGAGTCTATGGGTATCTGTGCGAGTCAATGGGCTCTGTGTGAGTCTATTTTTCTCTGTGTGAGTCTAATTTTCTCTGTGTGAGTCTAATATTCTCTGTGCGAGTCTGTGGGTCTCTGTGTGAGTAGTCTATGGGTCTCCGTGTGAGTAGTCTATGGGTCTCTGTGTGAGTAGTCTATGGGTGTCTGTGTGAGTAGTCTATGGGTCTCTGTGTGAGTTTGTGGGACTTTGTGTGAGTAGTCTATGGGTCTTTGAGTCTATGGGTATCTGTGCGAGTCAATGGGTCTCTGTGTGAGTCTATTTTTCTCTGTGTGAGTCTAATTTTCTCTGTGTGAGTCTAATATTCTCTGTGCTAGTCTGTGGATCTCTGTGTGAGTAGTCTATGGGTCTCTGTGTGAGTCTATGGGTCTCTGTGTGAGTCAATGGGTCTCTATGTGAGTCAGTGTGTCTCTGTGTGAGTCTAATTTTCTCTGTGCGAGTCTGTGGGTCTCTGTGTGAGTAGTCTATGGGTCTCTGTGTGAGTAGTCTGTGGGTCTCTGTGCGAGTCTGTGGGTCTCTGTGTGAGTAGTCTATGGGTCTCTGTGTGAGTAGTCTATGGGTGTCTGTGTGATGAGTCTATGGGTCTCTGTGTGAGTCTAATAGTCTCTGTGTGAGTCTGTGGATCTCTGTGTGAGTAGTCTATGGGTCTCCGTGTGAGTAGTCTATGGGTCTCTGTGTGAGTAGTCTATGGGTGTCTGTGTGAGTAGTCTATGGGTCTCTGTGTGAGTTTGTGGGACTTTGTGTGAGTAGTCTATGGGTCTTTGAGTCTATGGGTATCTGTGCGAGTCAATGGGTCTCTGTGTGAGTCTATTTTTCTCTGTGTGAGTCTAATTTTCTCTGTGTGAGTCTAATATTCTCTGTGCTAGTCTGTGGATCTCTGTGTGAGTAGTCTATGGGTCTCTGTGTGGTGAGTCTATGGGTCTCTGTGTGAGTAGTCTATGGGTCTCTGTGTGAGTCTGTGGGTCTCTGTGTGAGTCAGTGTGTCTCTGTGTGAGTCTAATTTTCTCTGTGCGAGTCTGTGGGTCTCTGTGTGAGTAGTCTATGGGTCTCTGTGTGAGTTTATGGGTATCTGTGTGAGTCATTGGGTCTCTATGCGAGTCAGTGGGTCTCTGTGTGAGTCTAATTTTCTCTGTGTGAGTCTAATTTTCTCTGTGTGAGTCTGTGGGTCTTTGTGTGAGTAGTCTATGGGTCTCTGTGTGAGTAGTCTGTGGGTTTCTGTGCAAGTCTGTGGGTCTCTGTGTGAGTCTGTGGGTCTCTGTGTGAGTAGTCTATGGGTCTATGTGTGAGTAGTCTGTGGGTCTCTGTGCGAGTCTGTGGGTCTCTGAGTAGTCTATGCGTCTCTGTGTGAGTAGTCTATGGGTGTCTGTGTGATGAGTCTATGGGTCTCTGTGTGAGTCTAATAGTCTCTGTGTGAGTCTGTGGATCTCTGTGTGAGTAGTCTATGGGTCTCCGTGTGAGTAGTCTATGGGTCTCTGTGTGAGTAGTCTATGGGTGTCTGTGTGAGTAGTCTATGGGTCTCTGTGTGAGTTTGTGGGACTTTGTGTGAGTAGTCTATGGGTCTCTGTGTGAGTCTGTGGGTCTCTGTGTGAGTAGTCTATGGGTCTCTGTGTGAGTAGTCTGTGGGTCTCTGTGCGAGTCTGTGGGTCTCTGTGTGAGTAGTCTATGGGTCTCTGTGTGAGTAGTCTATGGGTGTCTGTGTGATGAGTCTATGGGTCTCTGTGTGAGTATAATAGTCTCTGTGTGAGTCTGTGGATCTCTGTGTGAGTAGTCTATGGGTCTCCGTGTGAGTAGTCTATGTGTCTCTGTGTGAGTAGTCTATGGGTGTCTGTGTGAGTAGTCTATGGGTCTATGTGTGAGTTTGTGGGGCTTTGTGTGAGTAGTCAATGGGTCTTTGAGTCTATGGGTATCTGTGCGAGTCAATGGGCTCTGTGTGAGTCTATTTTTCTCTGTGTGAGTCTAATTTTCTCTGTGTGAGTCTAATATTCTCTGTGCTAGTCTGTGGATCTCTGTGTGAGTAGTCTATGGGTCTCTGTGTGAGTCTGTGGGTCTCTGTGTGAGTCAGTGTGTCTCTGTGTGAGTCTAATTTTCTCTGTGCGAGTCTGTGGGTCTCTGTGTGAGTAGTCTATGGGTCTCCGTGTGAGTAGTCTATGGGTCTCTGTGTGAGTAGTCTATGGGTGTCTGTGTGAGTAGTCTATGGGTCTCTGTGTGAGTTTGTGGGACTTTGTGTGAGTAGTCTATGGGTCTTTGAGTCTATGGGTATCTGTGCGAGTCAATGGGTCTCTGTGTGAGTCTATTTTTCTCTGTGTGAGTCTAATTTTCTCTGTGTGAGTCTAATATTCTCTGTGCTAGTCTGTGGATCTCTGTGTGAGTAGTCTATGGGTCTCTGTGTGAGTCTGTGGGTCTCTGTGTGAGTCAGTGTGTCTCTGTGTGAGTCTAATTTTCTCTGTGCGAGTCTGTGGGTCTCTGTGTGAGTAGTCCATGGGTCTCTGTGTGAGTTTATGGGACTTTGTGTGAGTAGTCTATGGGTCTCTGTGTGAGTCAATGGGTCTCTATGTGAGTCAGTGTGTCTCTGTGTGAGTCTAATTTTCTCTGTGCGAGTCTGTGGGTCTCTGTGTGAGTAGTCTATGGGTCTCTGTGTGAGTAGTCTGTGGGTCTCTGTGCGAGTCTGTGGGTCTCTGTGTGAGTAGTCTATGGGTCTCTGTGTGAGTAGTCTATGGGTGTCTGTGTGATGAGTCTATGGGTCTCTGTGTGAGTCTAATAGTCTCTGTGTGAGTCTGTGGATCTCTGTGTGAGTAGTCTATGGGTCTCCGTGTGAGTAGTCTATGGGTCTCTGTGTGAGTAGTCTATGGGTGTCTGTGTGAGTAGTCTATGGGTCTCTGTGTGAGTTTGTGGGACTATGTGTGAGTAGTCTATGGGTCTTTGAGTCTATGGGTATCTGTGCGAGTCAATGGGCTCTGTGTGAGTCTATTTTTCTCTGTGTGAGTCTAATTTTCTCTGTGTGAGTCTAATATTCTCTGTGCGAGTCTGTGGGTCTCTGTGTGAGTAGTCTATGGGTCTCCGTGTGAGTAGTCTATGGGTCTCTGTGTGAGTAGTCTATGGGTGTCTGTGTGAGTAGTCTATGGGTCTCTGTGTGAGTTTGTGGGACTTTGTGTGAGTAGTCTATGGGTCTTTGAGTCTATGGGTATCTGTGCGAGTCAATGGGTCTCTGTGTGAGTCTATTTTTCTCTGTGTGAGTCTAATTTTCTCTGTGTGAGTCTAATATTCTCTGTGCTAGTCTGTGGATCTCTGTGTGAGTAGTCTATGGGTCTCTGTGTGAGTCTATGGGTCTCTGTGTGAGTCAATGGGTCTCTATGTGAGTCAGTGTGTCTCTGTGTGAGTCTAATTTTCTCTGTGCGAGTCTGTGGGTCTCTGTGTGAGTAGTCTATGGGTCTCTGTGTGAGTAGTCTGTGGGTCTCTGTGCGAGTCTGTGGGTCTCTGTGTGAGTAGTCTATGGGTCTCTGTGTGAGTAGTCTATGGGTGTCTGTGTGATGAGTCTATGGGTCTCTGTGTGAGTCTAATAGTCTCTGTGTGAGTCTGTGGATCTCTGTGTGAGTAGTCTATGGGTCTCCGTGTGAGTAGTCTATGGGTCTCTGTGTGAGTAGTCTATGGGTGTCTGTGTGAGTAGTCTATGGGTCTCTGTGTGAGTTTGTGGGACTTTGTGTGAGTAGTCTATGGGTCTTTGAGTCTATGGGTATCTGTGCGAGTCAATGGGTCTCTGTGTGAGTCTATTTTTCTCTGTGTGAGTCTAATTTTCTCTGTGTGAGTCTAATATTCTCTGTGCTAGTCTGTGGATCTCTGTGTGAGTAGTCTATGGGTCTCTGTGTGGTGAGTCTATGGGTCTCTGTGTGAGTAGTCTATGGGTCTCTGTGTGAGTCTGTGGGTCTCTGTGTGAGTCAGTGTGTCTCTGTGTGAGTCTAATTTTCTCTGTGCGAGTCTGTGGGTCTCTGTGTGAGTAGTCTATGGGTCTCTGTGTGAGTAGTCTGTGGGTCTCTGTGCGAGTCTGTGGGTCTCTGTGTGAGTAGTCTATGGGTCTCTGTGTGAGTAGTCTATGGGTGTCTGTGTGATGAGTCTATGGGTCTCTGTGTGAGTATAATAGTCTCTGTGTGAGTCTGTGGATCTCTGTGTGAGTAGTCTATGGGTCTCCGTGTGAGTAGTCTATGTGTCTCTGTGTGAGTAGTCTATGGGTGTCTGTGTGAGTAGTCTATGGGTCTATGTGTGAGTTTGTGGGGCTTTGTGTGAGTAGTCTATGGGTCTTTGAGTCTATGGGTATCTGTGCGAGTCAATGGGCTCTGTGTGAGTCTATTTTTCTCTGTGTGAGTCTAATTTTCTCTGTGTGAGTCTAATATTCTCTGTGCTAGTCTGTGGATCTCTGTGTGAGTAGTCTATGGGTCTCTGTGTGAGTCTATGGGTCTCTGTGTGAGTCAATGGGTCTCTATGTGAGTCAGTGTGTCTCTGTGTGAGTCTAATTTTCTCTGTGCGAGTCTGTGGGTCTCTGTGTGAGTAGTCTATGGGTCTCTGTGTGAGTAGTCTGTGGGTCTCTGTGCGAGTCTGTGGGTCTCTGTGTGAGTAGTCTATGGGTCTCTGTGTGAGTAGTCTATGGGTGTCTGTGTGATGAGTCTATGGGTCTCTGTGTGAGTCTAATAGTCTCTGTGTGAGTCTGTGGATCTCTGTGTGAGTAGTCTATGGGTCTCCGTGTGAGTAGTCTATGGGTCTCTGTGTGAGTAGTCTATGGGTGTCTGTGTGAGTAGTCTATGGGTCTCTGTGTGAGTTTGTGGGACTTTGTGTGAGTAGTCTATGGGTCTTTGAGTCTATGGGTATCTGTGCGAGTCAATGGGTCTCTGTGTGAGTCTATTTTTCTCTGTGTGAGTCTAATTTTCTCTGTGTGAGTCTAATATTCTCTGTGCTAGTCTGTGGATCTCTGTGTGAGTAGTCTATGGGTCTCTGTGTGGTGAGTCTATGGGTCTCTGTGTGAGTAGTCTATGGGTCTCTGTGTGAGTCTGTGGGTCTCTGTGTGAGTCAGTGTGTCTCTGTGTGAGTCTAATTTTCTCTGTGCGAGTCTGTGGGTCTCTGTGTGAGTAGTCTATGGGTCTCTGTGTGAGTTTATGGGTATCTGTGTGAGTCATTGGGTCTCTATGCGAGTCAGTGGGTCTCTGTGTGAGTCTAATTTTCTCTGTGTGAGTCTAATTTTCTCTGTGTGAGTCTGTGGGTCTTTGTGTGAGTAGTCTATGGGTCTCTGTGTGAGTAGTCTGTGGGTTTCTGTGCGAGTCTGTGGGTCTCTGTGTGAGTCTGTGGGTCTCTGTGTGAGTAGTCTATGGGTCTATGTGTGAGTAGTCTGTGGGTCTCTGTGCGAGTCTGTGGGTCTCTGAGTAGTCTATGCGTCTCTGTGTGAGTAGTCTATGGGTGTCTGTGTGATGAGTCTATGGGTCTCTGTGTGAGTCTAATAGTCTCTGTGTGAGTCTGTGGATCTCTGTGTGAGTAGTCTATGGGTCTCCGTGTGAGTAGTCTATGGGTCTCTGTGTGAGTAGTCTATGGGTGTCTGTGTGAGTAGTCTATGGGTCTCTGTGTGAGTTTGTGGGACTTTGTGTGAGTAGTCTATGGGTCTCTGTGTGAGTCTGTGGGTCTCTGTGTGAGTAGTCTATGGGTCTCTGTGTGAGTAGTCTGTGGGTCTCTGTGCGAGTCTGTGGGTCTCTGTGTGAGTAGTCTATGGGTCTCTGTGTGAGTAGTCTATGGGTGTCTGTGTGATGAGTCTATGGGTCTCTGTGTGAGTATAATAGTCTCTGTGTGAGTCTGTGGATCTCTGTGTGAGTAGTCTATGGGTCTCCGTGTGAGTAGTCTATGTGTCTCTGTGTGAGTAGTCTATGGGTGTCTGTGTGAGTAGTCTATGGGTCTATGTGTGAGTTTGTGGGGCTTTGTGTGAGTAGTCAATGGGTCTTTGAGTCTATGGGTATCTGTGCGAGTCAATGGGCTCTGTGTGAGTCTATTTTTCTCTGTGTGAGTCTAATTTTCTCTGTGTGAGTCTAATATTCTCTGTGCTAGTCTGTGGATCTCTGTGTGAGTAGTCTATGGGTCTCTGTGTGAGTCTGTGGGTCTCTGTGTGAGTCAGTGTGTCTCTGTGTGAGTCTAATTTTCTCTGTGCGAGTCTGTGGGTCTCTGTGTGAGTAGTCTATGGGTCTCCGTGTGAGTAGTCTATGGGTCTCTGTGTGAGTAGTCTATGGGTGTCTGTGTGAGTAGTCTATGGGTCTCTGTGTGAGTTTGTGGGACTTTGTGTGAGTAGTCTATGGGTCTTTGAGTCTATGGGTATCTGTGCGAGTCAATGGGTCTCTGTGTGAGTCTATTTTTCTCTGTGTGAGTCTAATTTTCTCTGTGTGAGTCTAATATTCTCTGTGCTAGTCTGTGGATCTCTGTGTGAGTAGTCTATGGGTCTCTGTGTGAGTCTGTGGGTCTCTGTGTGAGTCAGTGTGTCTCTGTGTGAGTCTAATTTTCTCTGTGCGAGTCTGTGGGTCTCTGTGTGAGTAGTCCATGGGTCTCTGTGTGAGTTTATGGGACTTTGTGTGAGTAGTCTATGGGTCTCTGTGTGAGTCAATGGGTCTCTATGTGAGTCAGTGTGTCTCTGTGTGAGTCTAATTTTCTCTGTGCGAGTCTGTGGGTCTCTGTGTGAGTAGTCTATGGGTCTCTGTGTGAGTAGTCTGTGGGTCTCTGTGCGAGTCTGTGGGTCTCTGTGTGAGTAGTCTATGGGTCTCTGTGTGAGTAGTCTATGGGTGTCTGTGTGATGAGTCTATGGGTCTCTGTGTGAGTCTAATAGTCTCTGTGTGAGTCTGTGGATCTCTGTGTGAGTAGTCTATGGGTCTCCGTGTGAGTAGTCTATGGGTCTCTGTGTGAGTAGTCTATGGGTGTCTGTGTGAGTAGTCTATGGGTCTCTGTGTGAGTTTGTGGGACTATGTGTGAGTAGTCTATGGGTCTTTGAGTCTATGGGTATCTGTGCGAGTCAATGGGCTCTGTGTGAGTCTATTTTTCTCTGTGTGAGTCTAATTTTCTCTGTGTGAGTCTAATATTCTCTGTGCGAGTCTGTGGGTCTCTGTGTGAGTAGTCTATGGGTCTCCGTGTGAGTAGTCTATGGGTCTCTGTGTGAGTAGTCTATGGGTGTCTGTGTGAGTAGTCTATGGGTCTCTGTGTGAGTTTGTGGGACTTTGTGTGAGTAGTCTATGGGTCTTTGAGTCTATGGGTATCTGTGCGAGTCAATGGGTCTCTGTGTGAGTCTATTTTTCTCTGTGTGAGTCTAATTTTCTCTGTGTGAGTCTAATATTCTCTGTGCTAGTCTGTGGATCTCTGTGTGAGTAGTCTATGGGTCTCTGTGTGAGTCTATGGGTCTCTGTGTGAGTCAATGGGTCTCTATGTGAGTCAGTGTGTCTCTGTGTGAGTCTAATTTTCTCTGTGCGAGTCTGTGGGTCTCTGTGTGAGTAGTCTATGGGTCTCTGTGTGAGTAGTCTGTGGGTCTCTGTGCGAGTCTGTGGGTCTCTGTGTGAGTAGTCTATGGGTCTCTGTGTGAGTAGTCTATGGGTGTCTGTGTGATGAGTCTATGGGTCTCTGTGTGAGTCTAATAGTCTCTGTGTGAGTCTGTGGATCTCTGTGTGAGTAGTCTATGGGTCTCCGTGTGAGTAGTCTATGGGTCTCTGTGTGAGTAGTCTATGGGTGTCTGTGTGAGTAGTCTATGGGTCTCTGTGTGAGTTTGTGGGACTTTGTGTGAGTAGTCTATGGGTCTTTGAGTCTATGGGTATCTGTGCGAGTCAATGGGTCTCTGTGTGAGTCTATTTTTCTCTGTGTGAGTCTAATTTTCTCTGTGTGAGTCTAATATTCTCTGTGCTAGTCTGTGGATCTCTGTGTGAGTAGTCTATGGGTCTCTGTGTGGTGAGTCTATGGGTCTCTGTGTGAGTAGTCTATGGGTCTCTGTGTGAGTCTGTGGGTCTCTGTGTGAGTCAGTGTGTCTCTGTGTGAGTCTAATTTTCTCTGTGCGAGTCTGTGGGTCTCTGTGTGAGTAGTCTATGGGTCTCTGTGTGAGTAGTCTGTGGGTCTCTGTGCGAGTCTGTGGGTCTCTGTGTGAGTAGTCTATGGGTCTCTGTGTGAGTAGTCTATGGGTGTCTGTGTGATGAGTCTATGGGTCTCTGTGTGAGTATAATAGTCTCTGTGTGAGTCTGTGGATCTCTGTGTGAGTAGTCTATGGGTCTCCGTGTGAGTAGTCTATGTGTCTCTGTGTGAGTAGTCTATGGGTGTCTGTGTGAGTAGTCTATGGGTCTATGTGTGAGTTTGTGGGGCTTTGTGTGAGTAGTCTATGGGTCTTTGAGTCTATGGGTATCTGTGCGAGTCAATGGGCTCTGTGTGAGTCTATTTTTCTCTGTGTGAGTCTAATTTTCTCTGTGTGAGTCTAATATTCTCTGTGCTAGTCTGTGGATCTCTGTGTGAGTAGTCTATGGGTCTCTGTGTGAGTCTGTGGGTCTCTGTGTGAGTCAGTGTGTCTCTGTGTGAGTCTAATTTTCTCTGTGCGAGTCTGTGGGTCTCTGTGTGAGTAGTCTATGGGTCTCCGTGTGAGTAGTCTATGGGTCTCTGTGTGAGTAGTCTATGGGTGTCTGTGTGAGTAGTCTATGGGTCTCTGTGTGAGTTTGTGGGACTTTGTATGAGTAGTCTATGGGTCTTTGAGTCTATGGGTATCTGTGCGAGTCAATGGGTCTCTGTGTGAGTCTATTTTTCTCTGTGTGAGTCTAATTTTCTCTGTGTGAGTCTAATATTCTCTGTGCTAGTCTGTGGATCTCTGTGTGAGTAGTCTATGGGTCTCTGTGTGAGTCTGTGGGTCTCTGTGTGAGTCAGTGTGTCTCTGTGTGAGTCTAATTTTCTCTGTGCGAGTCTGTGGGTCTCTGTGTGAGTAGTCCATGGGTCTCTGTGTGAGTTTATGGGACTTTGTGTGAGTAGTCTATGGGTCTCTGTGTGAGTCAATGGGTCTCTATGTGAGTCAGTGTGTCTCTGTGTGAGTCTAATTTTCTCTGTGCGAGTCTGTGGGTTTCTGTGTGAGTAGTCTATGGGTCTCTGTGTGAGTAGTCTGTGGGTCTCTGTGCGAGTCTGTGGGTCTCTGTGTGAGTAGTCTATGGGTCTCTGTGTGAGTAGTCTATGGGTGTCTGTGTGATGAGTCTATGGGTCTCTGTGTGAGTCTAATAGTCTCTGTGTGAGTCTGTGGATCTCTGTGTGAGTAGTCTATGGGTCTCCGTGTGAGTAGTCTATGGGTCTCTGTGTGAGTAGTCTATGGGTGTCTGTGTGAGTAGTCTATGGGTCTCTGTGTGAGTTTGTGGGACTATGTGTGAGTAGTCTATGGGTCTTTGAGTCTATGGGTATCTGTGCGAGTCAATGGGCTCTGTGTGAGTCTATTTTTCTCTGTGTGAGTCTAATTTTCTCTGTGTGAGTCTAATATTCTCTGTGCGAGTCTGTGGGTCTCTGTGTGAGTAGTCTATGGGTCTCCGTGTGAGTAGTCTATGGGTCTCTGTGTGAGTAGTCTATGGGTGTCTGTGTGAGTAGTCTATGGGTCTCTGTGTGAGTTTGTGGGACTTTGTGTGAGTAGTCTATGGGTCTTTGAGTCTATGGGTATCTGTGCGAGTCAATGGGTCTCTGTGTGAGTCTATTTTTCTCTGTGTGAGTCTAATTTTCTCTGTGTGAGTCTAATATTCTCTGTGCTAGTCTGTGGATCTCTGTGTGAGTAGTCTATGGGTCTCTGTGTGAGTCTATGGGTCTCTGTGTGAGTCAATGGGTCTCTATGTGAGTCAGTGTGTCTCTGTGTGAGTCTAATTTTCTCTGTGCGAGTCTGTGGGTCTCTGTGTGAGTAGTCTATGGGTCTCTGTGTGAGTAGTCTGTGGGTCTCTGTGCGAGTCTGTGGGTCTCTGTGTGAGTAGTCTATGGGTCTCTGTGTGAGTAGTCTATGGGTGTCTGTGTGATGAGTCTATGGGTCTCTGTGTGAGTCTAATAGTCTCTGTGTGAGTCTGTGGATCTCTGTGTGAGTAGTCTATGGGTCTCCGTGTGAGTAGTCTATGGGTCTCTGTGTGAGTAGTCTATGGGTGTCTGTGTGAGTAGTCTATGGGTCTCTGTGTGAGTTTGTGGGACTTTGTGTGAGTAGTCTATGGGTCTTTGAGTCTATGGGTATCTGTGCGAGTCAATGGGTCTCTGTGTGAGTCTATTTTTCTCTGTGTGAGTCTAATTTTCTCTGTGTGAGTCTAATATTCTCTGTGCTAGTCTGTGGATCTCTGTGTGAGTAGTCTATGGGTCTCTGTGTGGTGAGTCTATGGGTCTCTGTGTGAGTAGTCTATGGGTCTCTGTGTGAGTCTGTGGGTCTCTGTGTGAGTCAGTGTGTCTCTGTGTGAGTCTAATTTTCTCTGTGCGAGTCTGTGGGTCTCTGTGTGAGTAGTCTATGGGTCTCTGTGTGAGTTTATGGGTATCTGTGTGAGTCATTGGGTCTCTATGCGAGTCAGTGGGTCTCTGTGTGAGTCTAATTTTCTCTGTGTGAGTCTAATATTCTCTGTGCTAGTCTGTGGATCTCTGTGTGAGTAGTCTATGGGTCTCTGTGTGAGTCTATGGGTCTCTGTGTGAGTCAATGGGTCTCTATGTGAGTCAGTGTGTCTCTGTGTGAGTCTAATTTTCTCTGTGCGAGTCTGTGGGTCTCTGTGTGAGTAGTCTATGGGTCTCCGTGTGAGTAGTCTATGGGTCTCTGTGTGAGTAGTCTATGGGTGTCTGTGTGAGTAGTCTATGGGTCTCTGTGTGAGTTTGTGGGACTTTGTGTGAGTAGTCTATGGGTCTTTGAGTCTATGGGTATCTGTGCGAGTCAATGGGTCTCTGTGTGAGTCTATTTTTCTCTGTGTGAGTCTAATTTTCTCTGTGTGAGTCTAATATTCTCTGTGCTAGTCTGTGGATCTCTGTGTGAGTAGTCTATGGGTCTCTGTGTGAGTCTGTGGGTCTCTGTGTGAGTCAGTGTGTCTCTGTGTGAGTTTAATTTTCTCTGTGCGAGTCTGTGGGTCTCTGTGTGAGTAGTCTATGGGTCTCTGTGTGAGTTTATGGGACTTTGTGTGAGTAGTCTATGGGTCTCTGTGTGAGTCAATGGGTCTCTATGTGAGTCAGTGTGTCTCTGTGTGAGTCTAATTTTCTCTGTGCGAGTCTGTGGGTCTCTGTGTGAGTAGTCTATGGGTCTCTGTGTGAGTAGTCTGTGGGTCTCTGTGCGAGTCTGTGGGTCTCTGTGTGAGTAGTCTATGGGTCTCTGTGTGAGTAGTCTATGGGTGTCTGTGTGATGAGTCTATGGGTCTCTGTGTGAGTCTAATAGTCTCTGTGTGAGTCTGTGGATCTCTGTGTGAGTAGTCTATGCGTCTCCGTGTGAGTAGTCTATGGGTCTCTGTGTGAGTAGTCTATGGGTGTCTGTGTGAGTAGTCTATGGGTCTCTGTGTGAGTTTGTGGGACTTTGTGTGAGTAGTCTATGGGTCTTTGAGTCTATGGGTATCTGTGCGAGTCAATGGGCTCTGTGTGAGTCTATTTTTCTCTGTGTGAGTCTAATTTTCTCTGTGTGAGTCTAATATTCTCTGTGCGAGTCTGTGGGTCTCTGTGTGAGTAGTCTATGGGTCTCCGTGTGAGTAGTCTATGGGTCTCTGTGTGAGTAGTCTATGGGTGTCTGTGTGAGTAGTCTATGGGTCTCTGTGTGAGTTTGTGGGACTTTGTGTGAGTAGTCTATGGGTCTTTGAGTCTATGGGTATCTGTGCGAGTCAATGGGTCTCTGTGTGAGTCTATTTTTCTCTGTGTGAGTCTAATTTTCTCTGTGTGAGTCTAATATTCTCTGTGCTAGTCTGTGGATCTCTGTGTGAGTAGTCTATGGGTCTCTGTGTGAGTCTATGGGTCTCTGTGTGAGTCAATGGGTCTCTATGTGAGTCAGTGTGTCTCTGTGTGAGTCTAATTTTCTCTGTGCGAGTCTGTGGGTCTCTGTGTGAGTAGTCTATGGGTCTCTGTGTGAGTAGTCTGTGGGTCTCTGTGCGAGTCTGTGGGTCTCTGTGTGAGTAGTCTATGGGTCTCTGTGTGAGTAGTCTATGGGTGTCTGTGTGATGAGTCTATGGGTCTCTGTGTGAGTCTAATAGTCTCTGTGTGAGTCTGTGGATCTCTGTGTGAGTAGTCTATGGGTCTCCGTGTGAGTAGTCTATGGGTCTCTGTGTGAGTAGTCTATGGGTGTCTGTGTGAGTAGTCTATGGGTGTCTGTGTGAGTAGTCTATGGATCTCTGTGTGAGTTTGTGGGACTTTGTGTGAGTAGTCTATGGGTCTTTGAGTCTATGGGTATCTGTGCGAGTCAATGGGCTCTGTGTGAGTCTATTTTTCTCTGTGTGAGTCTAATTTTCTCTGTGTGAGTCTAATATTCTCTGTGCGAGTCTGTGGGTCTCTGTGTGAGTAGTCTATGGGTCTCTGTGTGAGTTTATGGGACTTTGTGTGAGTAGTCTATGGGTCTCTGTGTGAGTCAATGGGTCTCTATGTGAGTCAGTGTGTCTCTGTGTGAGTCTAATTTTCTCTGTGCGAGTCTGTGGGTCTCTGTGTGAGTAGTCTATGGGTCTCTGTGTGAGTAGTCTGTGGGTCTCTGTGCGAGTCTGGGGGTCTCTGTGTGAGTAGTCTATGGGTCTCTGTGTGAGTAGTCTATGGGTGTCTGTGTGATGAGTCTATGGGTCTCTGTGTGAGTCTAATAGTCTCTGTGTGAGTCTGTGGATCTCTGTGTGAGTAGTCTATGGGTCTCCGTGTGAGTAGTCTATGGGTCTCTGTGTGAGTAGTCTATGGGTGTCTGTGTGAGTAGTCTATGGGTCTCTGTGTGAGTTTGTGGGACTTTGTGTGAGTAGTCTATGGGTCTTTGAGTCTATGGGTATCTGTGCGAGTCAATGGGCTCTGTGTGAGTCTATTTTTCTCTGTGTGAGTCTAATTTTCTCTGTGTGAGTCTAATATTCTCTGTGCGAGTCTGTGGGTCTCTGTCTGAGTAGTCTATGGGTCTCCGTGTGAGTAGTCTATGGGTCTCTGTGTGAGTAGTCTATGGGTGTCTGTGTGAGTAGTCTATGGGTCTCTGTGTGAGTTTGTGGGACTTTGTGTGAGTAGTCTATGGGTCTTTGAGTCTATGGGTATCTGTGCGAGTCAATGGGTCTCTGTGTGAGTCTATTTTTCTCTGTGTGAGTCTAATTTTCTCTGTGTGAGTCTAATATTCTCTGTGCTAGTCTGTGGATCTCTGTGTGAGTAGTCTATGGGTCTCTGTGTGAGTCTATGGGTCTCTGTGTGAGTCAATGGGTCTCTATGTGAGTCAGTGTGTCTCTGTGTGAGTCTAATTTTCTCTGTGCGAGTCTGTGGGTCTCTGTGTGAGTAGTCTATGGGTCTCTGTGTGAGTAGTCTGTGGGTCTCTGTGCGAGTCTGTGGGTCTCTGTGTGAGTAGTCTATGGGTCTCTGTGTGAGTAGTCTATGGGTGTCTGTGTGATGAGTCTATGGGTCTCTGTGTGAGTCTAATAGTCTCTGTGTGAGTCTGTGGATCTCTGTGTGAGTAGTCTATGGGTCTCCGTGTGAGTAGTCTATGGGTCTCTGTGTGAGTAGTCTATGGGTGTCTGTGTGAGTAGTCTATGGGTCTCTGTGTGAGTTTGTGGGACTTTGTGTGAGTAGTCTATGGGTCTTTGAGTCTATGGGTATCTGTGCGAGTCAATGGGTCTCTGTGTGAGTCTATTTTTCTCTGTGTGAGTCTAATTTTCTCTGTGTGAGTCTAATATTCTCTGTGCTAGTCTGTGGATCTCTGTGTGAGTAGTCTATGGGTCTCTGTGTGGTGAGTCTATGGGTCTCTGTGTGAGTAGTCTATGGGTCTCTGTGTGAGTCTGTGGGTCTCTGTGTGAGTCAGTGTGTCTCTGTGTGAGTCTAATTTTCTCTGTGCGAGTCTGTGGGTCTCTGTGTGAGTAGTCTATGGGTCTCTGTGTGAGTTTATGGGTATCTGTGTGAGTCATTGGGTCTCTATGCGAGTCAGTGGGTCTCTGTGTGAGTCTAATTTTCTCTGTGTGAGTCTAATATTCTCTGTGCTAGTCTGTGGATCTCTGTGTGAGTAGTCTATGGGTCTCTGTGTGAGTCTATGGGTCTCTGTGTGAGTCAATGGGTCTCTATGTGAGTCAGTGTGTCTCTGTGTGAGTCTAATTTTCTCTGTGCGAGTCTGTGGGTCTCTGTGTGAGTAGTCTATGGGTCTCTGTGTGAGTAGTCTGTGGGTCTCTGTGCGAGTCTGTGGGTCTCTGTGTGAGTAGTCTATGGGTCTCTGTGTGAGTAGTCTATGGGTGTCTGTGTGATGAGTCTATGGGTCTCTGTGTGAGTCTAATAGTCTCTGTGTGAGTCTGTGGATCTCTGTGTGAGTAGTCTATGGGTCTCCGTGTGAGTAGTCTATGTGTCTCTGTGTGAGTAGTCTATGGGTGTCTGTGTGAGTAGTCTATGGGTCTCTGTGTGAGTTTATGGGACTTTGTGTGAGTAGTCTATGGGTCTTTGAGTCTATGGGTATCTGTGTGAGTCAATGGGCTCTGTGTGAGTCTATTTTTCTCTGTGTGAGTCTAATTTTCTCTGTGTGAGTCTAATATTCTCTGTGCTAGTCTGTGGATCTCTGTGTGAGTAGTCTATGGGTCTCTGTGTGAGTCTGTGGGTCTCTGTGTGAGTCAGTGTGTCTCTGTGTGAGTCTAATTTTCTCTGTGCGAGTCTGTGGGTCTCTGTGTGAGTAGTCTATGGGTCTCCGTGTGAGTAGTCTATGGGTCTCTGTGTGAGTAGTCTATGGGTGTCTGTGTGAGTAGTCTATGGGTCTCTGTGTGAGTTTGTGGGACTTTGTGTGAGTAGTCTATGGGTCTTTGAGTCTATGAGTATCTGTGCGAGTCAATGGGTCTCTGTGTGAGTCTATTTTTCTCTGTGTGAGTCTAATTTTCTCTGTGTGAGTCTAATATTCTCTGTGCTAGTCTGTGGATCTCTGTGTGAGTAGTCTATGGGTCTCTGTGTGAGTCTATGGGTCTCTGTGTGAGTCAATGGGTCTCTATGTGAGTCAGTGTGTCTCTGTGTGAGTCTAATTTTCTCTGTGCGAGTCTGTGGGTCTCTGTGTGAGTAGTCTATGGGTCTCTGTGTGAGTAGTCTGTGGGTCTCTGTGCGAGTCTGTGGGTCTCTGTGTGAGTAGTCTATGGGTCTCTGTGTGAGTAGTCTATGGGTGTCTGTGTGATGAGTCTATGGGTCTCTGTGTGAGTCTAATAGTCTCTGTGTGAGTCTGTGGATCTCTGTGTGAGTAGTCTATGGGTCTCCGTGTGAGTAGTCTATGGGTCTCTGTGTGAGTAGTCTATGGGTGTCTGTGTGAGTAGTCTATGGGTCTCTCTGTGAGTTTGTGGGACTTTGTGTGAGTAGTCTATGGGTCTTTGAGTCTATGGGTATCTGTGCGAGTCAATGGGTCTCTGTGTGAGTCTATTTTTCTCTGTGTGAGTCTAATTTTCTCTGTGTGAGTCTAATATTCTCTGTGCTAGTCTGTGGATCTCTGTGTGAGTAGTCTATGGGTCTCTGTGTGGTGAGTCTGTGGATCTCTGTGTGAGTAGTCTATGGGTCTCCGTGTGAGTAGTCTATGGGTCTCTGTGTGAGTAGTCTATGGGTGTCTGTGTGAGTAGTCTATGGGTCTCTGTGTGAGTTTGTGGGACTTTGTGTGAGTAGTCTATGGGTCTCTGTGTGAGTCTGTGGGTCTCTGTGTGAGTAGTCTATGGGTCTCTGTGTGAGTTTATGGGACTTTGTGTGAGTAGTCTATGGGTCTCTGTGTGACTCAATGGGTCTCTATGTGAGTCAGTTTGTCTCTGTGTGAGTCTAATTTTCTCTGTGCGAGTCTGTGGGTCTCTGTGTGAGTAGTCTATGGGTCTCTGTGTGAGTAGTCTGTGGGTCTCTGTGCGAGTCTGTGGGTCTCTGTGTGAGTAGTCTATGGGTCTCTGTGTGAGTAGTCTATGGGTGTCTGTGTGATGAGTCTATGGGTCTCTGTGTGAGTATAATAGTCTCTGTGTGAGTCTGTGGATCTCTGTGTGAGTAGTCTATGGGTCTCCGTGTGAGTAGTCTATGTGTCTCTGTGTGAGTAGTCTATGGGTGTCTGTGTGAGTAGTCTATGGGTCTCTGTGTGAGTTTGTGGGACTTTGTGTGAGTAGTCTATGGGTCTTTGAGTCTATGGGTATCTGTGCGAGTCAATGGGCTCTGTGTGAGTCTATTTTTCTCTGTGTGAGTCTAATTTTCTCTGTGTGAGTCTAATATTCTCTGTGCTAGTCTGTGGATCTCTGTGTGAGTAGTCTATGGGTCTCTGTGTGAGTCTGTGGGTCTCTGTGTGAGTCAGTGTGTCTCTGTGTGAGTCTAATTTTCTCTCTGCGAGTCTGTGGGTCTCTGTGTGAGTAGTCTATGGGTCTCCGTGTGAGTAGTCTATGGGTCTCTGTGTGAGTAGTCTATGGGTGTCTGTGTGAGTAGTCTATGGGTCTCTGTGTGAGTTTGTGGGACTTTGTGTGAGTAGTCTATGGGTCTTTGAGTCTATGGGTATCTGTGGGAGTCAATGGGTCTCTGTGTGAGTCTATTTTTCTCTGTGTGAGTCTAATTTTCTCTGTGTGAGTCTAATAGTCTCTGTGCTAGTCTGTGGATCTCTGTGTGAGTAGTCTATGGGTCTCTGTGTGAGTCTATGGGTCTCTGTGTGAGTCAATGGGTCTCTATGTGAGTCAGTGTGTCTCTGTGTGAGTCTAATTTTCTCTGTGCGAGTCTGTGGGTCTCTGTGTGAGTAGTCTATGGGTCTCTGTGTGAGTAGTCTGTGGGTCTCTGTGCGAGTCTGTGGGTCTCTGTGTGAGTAGTCTATGGGTCTCTGTGTGAGTTTATGGGACTTTGTGTGAGTAGTCTATGGGTCTCTGTGTGAGTCAATGGGTCTCTATGTGAGTCAGTGTGTCTCTGTGTGAGTCTAATTTTCTCTGTGCGAGTCTGTGGGTCTCTGTGTGAGTAGTCTATGGGTCTCTGTGTGAGTAGTCTGTGGGTCTCTGTGCGAGTCTGTGGGTCTCTGTGTGAGGAGTCTATGGGTCTCTGTGTGAGTAGTCTATGGGTGTCTGTGTGATGAGTCTATGGGTCTCTGTGTGAGTCTAATAGTCTCTGTGTGAGTCTGTGGATCTCTGTGTGAGTAGTCTATGGGTCTCCGTGTGAGTAGTCTATGGGTCTCTGTGTGAGTAGTCTATGGGTGTCTGTGTGAGTAGTCTATGGGTCTCTGTGTGAGTTTGTGGGACTTTGTGTGAGTAGTCTATGGGTCTTTGAGTCTATGGGTATCTGTGCGAGTCAATGGGCTCTGTGTGAGTCTATTTTTCTCTGTGTGAGTCTAATTTTCTCTGTGTGAGTCTAATATTCTCTGTGCGAGTCTGTGGATCTCTGTGTGAGTAGTCTATGGGTCTCCGTGTGAGTAGTCTATGTGTCTCTGTGTGAGTAGTCTATGGGTGTCTGTGTGAGTAGTCTATGGGTCTCTGTGTGAGTTTGTGGGACTTTGTGTGAGTAGTCTATGGGTCTTTGAGTCTATGGGTATCTGTGCGAGTCAATGGGCTCTGTGTGAGTCTATTTTTCTCTGTGTGAGTCTAATTTTCTCTGTGTGAGTCTAATATTCTCTGTGCTAGTCTGTGGATCTCTGTGTGAGTAGTCTATGGGTCTCTGTGTGAGTCTATGGGTCTCTGTGTGAGTCAATGGGTCTCTATGTGAGTCAGTGTGTCTCTGTGTGAGTCTAATTTTCTCTGTGCGAGTCTGTGGGTCTCTGTGTGAGTAGTCTATGGGTCTCTGTGTGAGTAGTCTGTGGGTCTCTGTGCGAGTCTGTGGGTCTCTGTGTGAGTAGTCTATGGGTCTCTGTGTGAGTAGTCTATGGGTGTCTGTGTGATGAGTCTATGGGTCTCTGTGTGAGTCTAATAGTCTCTGTGTGAGTCTGTGGATCTCTGTGTGAGTAGTCTATGGGTCTCCGTGTGAGTAGTCTATGGGTCTCTGTGTGAGTAGTCTATGGGTGTCTGTGTGAGTAGTCTATGGGTCTCTGTGTGAGTTTGTGGGACTTTGTGTGAGTAGTCTATGGGTCTTTGAGTCTATGGGTATCTGTGCGAGTCAATGGGTCTCTGTGTGAGTCTATTTTTCTCTGTGTGAGTCTAATTTTCTCTGTGTGAGTCTAATATTCTCTGTGCTAGTCTGTGGATCTCTGTGTGAGTAGTCTATGGGTCTCTGTGTGGTGAGTCTATGGGTCTCTGTGTGAGTAGTCTATGGGTCTCTGTGTGAGTCTGTGGGTCTCTGTGTGAGTCAGTGTGTCTCTGTGTGAGTCTAATTTTCTCTGTGCGAGTCTGTGGGTCTCTGTGTGAGTAGTCTATGGGTCTCTGTGTGAGTTTATGGGTATCTGTGTGAGTCATTGGGTCTCTATGCGAGTCAGTGGGTCTCTGTGTGAGTCTAATTTTCTCTGTGTGAGTCTAATATTCTCTGTGCTAGTCTGTGGATCTCTGTGTGAGTAGTCTATGGGTCTCTGTGTGAGTCTATGGGTCTCTGTGTGAGTCAATGGGTCTCTATGTGAGTCAGTGTGTCTCTGTGTGAGTCTAATTTTCTCTGTGCGAGTCTGTGGGTCTCTGTGTGAGTAGTCTATGGGTCTCCGTGTGAGTAGTCTATGGGTCTCTGTGTGAGTAGTCTATGGGTGTCTGTGTGAGTAGTCTATGGGTCTCTGTGTGAGTTTGTGGGACTTTGTGTGAGTAGTCTATGGGTCTTTGAGTCTATGGGTATCTGTGCGAGTCAATGGGTCTCTGTGTGAGTCTATTTTTCTCTGTGTGAGTCTAATTTTCTCTGTGTGAGTCTAATATTCTCTGTGCTAGTCTGTGGATCTCTGTGTGAGTAGTCTATGGGTCTCTGTGTGAGTCTGTGGGTCTCTGTGTGAGTCAGTGTGTCTCTGTGTGAGTCTAATTTTCTCTGTGCGAGTCTGTGGGTCTCTGTGTGAGTAGTCTATGGGTCTCTGTGTGAGTTTATGGGACTTTGTGTGAGTAGTCTATGGGTCTCTGTGTGAGTCAATGGGTCTCTATGTGAGTCAGTGTGTCTCTGTGTGAGTCTAATTTTCTCTGTGCGAGTCTGTGGGTCTCTGTGTGAGTAGTCTATGGGTCTCTGTGTGAGTAGTCTGTGGGTCTCTGTGCGAGTCTGTGGGTCTCTGTGTGAGTAGTCTATGGGTCTCTGTGTGAGTAGTCTATGGGTGTCTGTGTGATGAGTCTATGGGTCTCTGTGTGAGTCTAATAGTCTCTGTGTGAGTCTGTGGATCTCTGTGTGAGTAGTCTATGGGTCTCCGTGTGAGTAGTCTATGGGTCTCTGTGTGAGTAGTCTATGGGTGTCTGTGTGAGTAGTCTATGGGTCTCTGTGTGAGTTTGTGGGACTTTGTGTGAGTAGTCTATGGGTCTTTGAGTCTATGGGTATCTGTGCGAGTCAATGGGCTCTGTGTGAGTCTATTTTTCTCTGTGTGAGTCTAATTTTCTCTGTGTGAGTCTAATATTCTCTGTGCGAGTCTGTGGGTCTCTGTGTGAGTAGTCTATGGGTCTCCGTGTGAGTAGTCTATGGGTCTCTGTGTGAGTAGTCTATGGGTGTCTGTGTGAGTAGTCTATGGGTCTCTGTGTGAGTTTGTGGGACTTTGTGTGAGTAGTCTATGGGTCTTTGAGTCTATGGGTATCTGTGCGAGTCAATGGGTCTCTGTGTGAGTCTATTTTTCTCTGTGTGAGTCTAATTTTCTCTGTGTGAGTCTAATATTCTCTGTGCTAGTCTGTGGATCTCTGTGTGAGTAGTCTATGGGTCTCTGTGTGAGTCTATGGGTCTCTGTGTGAGTCAATGGGTCTCTATGTGAGTCAGTGTGTCTCTGTGTGAGTCTAATTTTCACTGTGCGAGTCTGTGGGTCTCTGTGTGAGTAGTCTATGGGTCTCTGTGTGAGTAGTCTGTGGGTCTCTGTGCGAGTCTGTGGGTCTCTGTGTGAGTAGTCTATGGGTCTCTGTGTGAGTAGTCTATGGGTGTCTGTGTGATGAGTCTATGGGTCTCTGTGTGAGTCTAATAGTCTCTGTGTGAGTCTGTGGATCTCTGTGTGAGTAGTCTATGGGTCTCCGTGTGAGTAGTCTATGGGTCTCTGTGTGAGTAGTCTATGGGTGTCTGTGTGAGTAGTCTATGGGTCTCTCTGTGAGTTTGTGGGACTTTGTGTGAGTAGTCTATGGGTCTTTGAGTCTATGGGTATCTGTGCGAGTCAATGGGTCTCTGTGTGAGTCTATTTTTCTCTGTGTGAGTCTAATTTTCTCTGTGTGAGTCTAATATTCTCTGTGCTAGTCTGTGGATCTCTGTGTGAGTAGTCTATGGGTCTCTGTGTGGTGAGTCTGTGGATCTCTGTGTGAGTAGTCTATGGGTCTCCGTGTGAGTAGTCTATGGGTCTCTGTGTGAGTAGTCTATGGGTGTCTGTGTGAGTAGTCTATGGGTCTCTGTGTGAGTTTGTGGGACTTTGTGTGAGTAGTCTATGGGTCTCTGTGTGAGTCTGTGGGTCTCTGTGTGAGTAGTCTATGGGTCTCTGTGTGAGTTTATGGGACTTTGTGTGAGTAGTCTATGGGTCTCTGTGTGACTCAATGGGTCTCTATGTGAGTCAGTTTGTCTCTGTGTGAGTCTAATTTTCTCTGTGCGAGTCTGTGGGTCTCTGTGTGAGTAGTCTATGGGTCTCTGTGTGAGTAGTCTGTGGGTCTCTGTGCGAGTCTGTGGGTCTCTGTGTGAGTAGTCTATGGGTCTCTGTGTGAGTAGTCTATGGGTGTCTGTGTGATGAGTCTATGGGTCTCTGTGTGAGTATAATAGTCTCTGTGTGAGTCTGTGGATCTCTGTGTGAGTAGTCTATGGGTCTCCGTGTGAGTAGTCTATGTGTCTCTGTGTGAGTAGTCTATGGGTGTCTGTGTGAGTAGTCTATGGGTCTCTGTGTGAGTTTGTGGGACTTTGTGTGAGTAGTCTATGGGTCTTTGAGTCTATGGGTATCTGTGCGAGTCAATGGGCTCTGTGTGAGTCTATTTTTCTCTGTGTGAGTCTAATTTTCTCTGTGTGAGTCTAATATTCTCTGTGCTAGTCTGTGGATCTCTGTGTGAGTAGTCTATGGGTCTCTGTGTGAGTCTGTGGGTCTCTGTGTGAGTCAGTGTGTCTCTGTGTGAGTCTAATTTTCTCTCTGCGAGTCTGTGGGTCTCTGTGTGAGTAGTCTATGGGTCTCCGTGTGAGTAGTCTATGGGTCTCTGTGTGAGTAGTCTATGGGTGTCTGTGTGAGTAGTCTATGGGTCTCTGTGTGAGTTTGTGGGACTTTGTGTGAGTAGTCTATGGGTCTTTGAGTCTATGGGTATCTGTGGGAGTCAATGGGTCTCTGTGTGAGTCTATTTTTCTCTGTGTGAGTCTAATTTTCTCTGTGTGAGTCTAATAGTCTCTGTGCTAGTCTGTGGATCTCTGTGTGAGTAGTCTATGGGTCTCTGTGTGAGTCTATGGGTCTCTGTGTGAGTCAATGGGTCTCTATGTGAGTCAGTGTGTCTCTGTGTGAGTCTAATTTTCTCTGTGCGAGTCTGTGGGTCTCTGTGTGAGTAGTCTATGGGTCTCTGTGTGAGTAGTCTGTGGGTCTCTGTGCGAGTCTGTGGGTCTCTGTGTGAGTAGTCTATGGGTCTCTGTGTGAGTTTATGGGACTTTGTGTGAGTAGTCTATGGGTCTCTGTGTGAGTCAATGGGTCTCTATGTGAGTCAGTGTGTCTCTGTGTGAGTCTAATTTTCTCTGTGCGAGTCTGTGGGTCTCTGTGTGAGTAGTCTATGGGTCTCTGTGTGAGTAGTCTGTGGGTCTCTGTGCGAGTCTGTGGGTCTCTGTGTGAGGAGTCTATGGGTCTCTGTGTGAGTAGTCTATGGGTGTCTGTGTGATGAGTCTATGGGTCTCTGTGTGAGTCTAATAGTCTCTGTGTGAGTCTGTGGATCTCTGTGTGAGTAGTCTATGGGTCTCCGTGTGAGTAGTCTATGGGTCTCTGTGTGAGTAGTCTATGGGTGTCTGTGTGAGTAGTCTATGGGTCTCTGTGTGAGTTTGTGGGACTTTGTGTGAGTAGTCTATGGGTCTTTGAGTCTATGGGTATATGTGCGAGTCAATGGGCTCTGTGTGAGTCTATTTTTCTCTGTGTGAGTCTAATTTTCTCTGTGTGAGTCTAATATTCTCTGTGCGAGTCTGTGGATCTCTGTGTGAGTAGTCTATGGGTCTCCGTGTGAGTAGTCTATGTGTCTCTGTGTGAGTAGTCTATGGGTGTCTGTGTGAGTAGTCTATGGGTCTCTGTGTGAGTTTGTGGGACTTTGTGTGAGTAGTCTATGGGTCTTTGAGTCTATGGGTATCTGTGCGAGTCAATGGGCTCTGTGTGAGTCTATTTTTCTCTGTGTGAGTCTAATTTTCTCTGTGTGAGTCTAATATTCTCTGTGCTAGTCTGTGGATCTCTGTGTGAGTAGTCTATGGGTCTCTGTGTGAGTCTATGGGTCTCTGTGTGAGTCAATGGGTCTCTATGTGAGTCAGTGTGTCTCTGTGTGAGTCTAATTTTCTCTGTGCGAGTCTGTGGGTCTCTGTGTGAGTAGTCTATGGGTCTCTGTGTGAGTAGTCTGTGGGTCTCTGTGCGAGTCTGTGGGTCTCTGTGTGAGTAGTCTATGGGTCTCTGTGTGAGTAGTCTATGGGTGTCTGTGTGATGAGTCTATGGGTCTCTGTGTGAGTCTAATAGTCTCTGTGTGAGTCTGTGGATCTCTGTGTGAGTAGTCTATGGGTCTCCGTGTGAGTAGTCTATGGGTCTCTGTGTGAGTAGTCTATGGGTGTCTGTGTGAGTAGTCTATGGGTCTCTGTGTGAGTTTGTGGGACTTTGTGTGAGTAGTCTATGGGTCTTTGAGTCTATGGGTATCTGTGCGAGTCAATGGGTCTCTGTGTGAGTCTATTTTTCTCTGTGTGAGTCTAATTTTCTCTGTGTGAGTCTAATATTCTCTGTGCTAGTCTGTGGATCTCTGTGTGAGTAGTCTATGGGTCTCTGTGTGGTGAGTCTATGGGTCTCTGTGTGAGTAGTCTATGGGTCTCTGTGTGAGTCTGTGGGTCTCTGTGTGAGTCAGTGTGTCTCTGTGTGAGTCTAATTTTCTCTGTGCGAGTCTGTGGGTCTCTGTGTGAGTAGTCTATGGGTCTCTGTGTGAGTTTATGGGTATCTGTGTGAGTCATTGGGTCTCTATGCGAGTCAGTGGGTCTCTGTGTGAGTCTAATTTTCTCTGTGTGAGTCTAATATTCTCTGTGCTAGTCTGTGGATCTCTGTGTGAGTAGTCTATGGGTCTCTGTGTGAGTCTATGGGTCTCTGTGTGAGTCAATGGGTCTCTATGTGAGTCAGTGTGTCTCTGTGTGAGTCTAATTTTCTCTGTGCGAGTCTGTGGGTCTCTGTGTGAGTAGTCTATGGGTCTCCGTGTGAGTAGTCTATGGGTCTCTGTGTGAGTAGTCTATGGGTGTCTGTGTGAGTAGTCTATGGGTCTCTGTGTGAGTTTGTGGGACTTTGTGTGAGTAGTCTATGGGTCTTTGAGTCTATGGGTATCTGTGCGAGTCAATGGGTCTCTGTGTGAGTCTATTTTTCTCTGTGTGAGTCTAATTTTCTCTGTGTGAGTCTAATATTCTCTGTGCTAGTCTGTGGATCTCTGTGTGAGTAGTCTATGGGTCTCTGTGTGAGTCTGTGGGTCTCTGTGTGAGTCAGTGTGTCTCTGTGTGAGTCTAATTTTCTCTGTGCGAGTCTGTGGGTCTCTGTGTGAGTAGTCTATGGGTCTCTGTGTGAGTTTATGGGACTTTGTGTGAGTAGTCTATGGGTCTCTGTGTGAGTCAATGGGTCTCTATGTGAGTCAGTGTGTCTCTGTGTGAGTCTAATTTTCTCTGTGCGAGTCTGTGGGTCTCTGTGTGAGTAGTCTATGGGTCTCTGTGTGAGTAGTCTGTGGGTCTCTGTGCGAGTCTGTGGGTCTCTGTGTGAGTAGTCTATGGGTCTCTGTGTGAGTAGTCTATGGGTGTCTGTGTGATGAGTCTATGGGTCTCTGTGTGAGTCTAATAGTCTCTGTGTGAGTCTGTGGATCTCTGTGTGAGTAGTCTATGGGTCTCCGTGTGAGTAGTCTATGGGTCTCTGTGTGAGTAGTCTATGGGTGTCTGTGTGAGTAGTCTATGGGTCTCTGTGTGAGTTTGTGGGACTTTGTGTGAGTAGTCTATGGGTCTTTGAGTCTATGGGTATCTGTGCGAGTCAATGGGCTCTGTGTGAGTCTATTTTTCTCTGTGTGAGTCTAATTTTCTCTGTGTGAGTCTAATATTCTCTGTGCGAGTCTGTGGGTCTCTGTGTGAGTAGTCTATGGGTCTCCGTGTGAGTAGTCTATGGGTCTCTGTGTGAGTAGTCTATGGGTGTCTGTGTGAGTAGTCTATGGGTCTCTGTGTGAGTTTGTGGGACTTTGTGTGAGTAGTCTATGGGTCTTTGAGTCTATGGGTATCTGTGCGAGTCAATGGGTCTCTGTGTGAGTCTATTTTTCTCTGTGTGAGTCTAATTTTCTCTGTGTGAGTCTAATATTCTCTGTGCTAGTCTGTGGATCTCTGTGTGAGTAGTCTATGGGTCTCTGTGTGAGTCTATGGGTCTCTGTGTGAGTCAATGGGTCTCTATGTGAGTCAGTGTGTCTCTGTGTGAGTCTAATTTTCACTGTGCGAGTCTGTGGGTCTCTGTGTGAGTAGTCTATGGGTCTCTGTGTGAGTAGTCTGTGGGTCTCTGTGCGAGTCTGTGGGTCTCTGTGTGAGTAGTCTATGGGTCTCTGTGTGAGTAGTCTATGGGTGTCTGTGTGATGAGTCTATGGGTCTCTGTGTGAGTCTAATAGTCTCTGTGTGAGTCTGTGGATCTCTGTGTGAGTAGTCTATGGGTCTCCGTGTGAGTAGTCTATGGGTCTCTGTGTGAGTAGTCTATGGGTGTCTGTGTGAGTAGTCTATGGGTCTCTGTGTGAGTTTGTGGGACTTTGTGTGAGTAGTCTATGGGTCTTTGAGTCTATGGGTATCTGTGCGAGTCAATGGGTCTCTGTGTGAGTCTATTTTTCTCTGTGTGAGTCTAATATTCTCTGTGCTAGTCTGTGGATCTCTGTGTGAGTAGTCTATGGGTCTCTGTGTGGTGAGTCTATGGGTCTCTGTGTGAGTAGTCTATGGGTCTCTGTGTGAGTCTGTGGGTCTCTGTGTGAGTCAGTGTGTCTCTGTGTGAGTCTAATTTTCTCTGTGCGAGTCTGTCGGTCTCTGTGTGAGTAGTCTATGGGTCTTTGTGTGAGTTTATGGGTATCTGTGTGAGTCATTGGGTCTCTATGCGAGTCAGTGGGTCTCTGTGTGAGTCTAATATTCTCTGTGTGAGTCTAATATTCTCTGTGCTAGTCTGTGGATCTCTGTGTGAGTAGTCTATGGGTCTCTGTGTGAGTCTATGGGTCTCTGTGTGAGTCAATGGGTCTCTATGTGAGTCAGTGTGTCTCTGTGTGAGTCTAATTTTCTCTGTGCGAGTCTGTGGGTCTCTGTGTGAGTAGTCTATGGGTCTCTGTGTGAGTAGTCTGTGGGTCTCTGTGCGAGTCTGTGGGTCTCTGTGTGAGTAGTCTATGGGTCTCTGTGTGAGTAGTCTATGGGTGTCTGTGTGATGAGTCTATGGGTCTCTGTGTGAGTCTAATAGTCTCTGTGTGAGTCTGTGGATCTCTGTGTGAGTAGTCTATGGGTCTCCGTGTGAGTAGTCTATGTGTCTCTGTGTGAGTAGTCTATGGGTGTCTGTGTGAGTAGTCTATGGGTCTCTGTGTGAGTTTGTGGGACTTTGTGTGAGTAGTCTATGGGTCTTTGAGTCTATGGGTATCTGTGCGAGTCAATGGGCTCTGTGTGAGTCTATTTTTCTCTGTGTGAGTCTAATTTTCTCTGTGTGAGTCTAATATTCTCTGTGCTAGTCTGTGGATCTCTGTGTGAGTAGTCTATGGGTCTCTGTGTGAGTCTGTGGGTCTCTGTGTGAGTCAGTGTGTCTCTGTGTGAGTCTAATTTTCTCTGTGCGAGTCTGTGGGTCTCTGTGTGAGTAGTCTATGGGTCTCCGTGTGAGTAGTCTATGGGTCTCTGTGTGAGTAGTCTATGGATGTCTGTGTGAGTAGTCTATGGGTCTCTGTGTGAGTTTGTGGGACTTTGTGTGAGTAGTCTATGGGTCTTTGAGTCTATGGGTATCTGTGGGAGTCAATGGGTCTCTGTGTGAGTCTATTTTTCTCTGTGTGAGTCTAATTTTCTCTGTGTGAGTCTAATATTCTCTGTGCTAGTCTGTGGATCTCTGTGTGAGTAGTCTATGGGTCTCTGTGTGGTGAGTCTATGGGTCTCTGTGTGAGTAGTCTATGGGTCTCTGTGTGAGTCAATGGGTCTCTATGTGAGTCAGTGTGTCTCTGTGTGAGTCTAATTTTCTCTGTGCGAGTCTGTGGGTCTCTGTGTGAGTAGTCTATGGGTCTCTGTGTGAGTAGTCTGTGGGTCTCTGTGCGAGTCTGTGGGTCTCTGTGTGAGTAGTCTATGGGTCTCTGTGTGAGTAGTCTATGGGTGTCTGTGTGATGAGTCTATGGGTCTCTGTGTGAGTCTAATAGTCTCTGTGTGAGTCTGTGGATCTCTGTGTGAGTAGTCTATGGGTCTCCGTGTGAGTAGTCTATGGGTCTCTGTGTGAGTAGTCTATGGGTGTCTGTGTGAGTAGTCTATGGGTCTCTGTGTGAGTTTGTGGGACTTTGTGTGAGTAGTCTATGGGTCTTTGAGTCTATGGGTATCTGTGCGAGTCAATGGGTCTCTGTGTGAGTCTATTTTTCTCTGTGTGAGTCTAATTTTCTCTGTGTGAGTCTAATATTCTCTGTGCTAGTCTGTGGATCTCTGTGTGAGTAGTCTATGGGTCTCTGTGTGGTGAGTCTGTGGATCTCTGTGTGAGTAGTCTATGGGTCTCCGTGTGAGTAGTCTATGGGTCTCTGTGTGAGTAGTCTATGGGTGTCTGTGTGAGTAGTCTATGGGTCTCTGTGTGAGTTTGTGGGACTTTGTGTGAGTAGTCTATGGGTCTCTGTGTGAGTCTGTGGGTCTCTGTGTGAGTAGTCTATGGGTCTCTGTGTGAGTTTATGGGACTTTGTGTGAGTTGTCTATGGGTCTCTGTGTGAGTCAATGGGTCTCTATGTGAGTCAGTTTGTCTCTGTGTGAGTCTAATTTTCTCTGTGCGAGTCTGTGGGTCTCTGTGTGAGTAGTCTATGGGTCTCTGTGTGAGTAGTCTATGGGTGTCTGTGTGATGAGTCTATGGGTCTCTGTGTGAGTATAATAGTCTCTGTGTGAGTCTGTGGATCTCTGTGTGAGTAGTCTATGGGTCTCCGTGTGAGTAGTCTATGTGTCTCTGTGTGAGTAGTCTATGGGTGTCTGTGTGAGTAGTCTATGGGTCTCTGTGTGAGTTTGTGGGACTTTGTGTGAGTAGTCTATGGGTCTTTGAGTCTATGGGTATCTGTGCGAGTCAATGGGCTCTGTGTGAGTCTATTTTTCTCTGTGTGAGTCTAATTTCCTCTGTGTGAGTCTAATATTCTCTGTGCTAGTCTGTGGATCTCTGTGTGAGTAGTCTATGGGTCTCTGTGTGAGTCTGTGGGTCTCTGTGTGAGTCAATGGGTCTCTATGTGAGTCAGTGTGTCTCTGTGTGAGTCTAATTTTCTCTGTGCGAGTCTGTGGGTCTCTGTGTGAGTAGTCTATGGGTCTCTGTGTGAGTAGTCTGTGGGTCTCTGTGCGAGTCTGTGGGTCTCTGTGTGAGTAGTCTATGGGTCTCTGTGTGAGTAGTCTATGGGTGTCTGTGTGATGAGTCTATGGGTCTCTGTGTGAGTCTAATAGTCTCTGTGTGAGTCTGTGGATCTCTGTGTGAGTAGTCTATGGGTTTCCGTGTGAGTAGTCTATGGGTCTCTGTGTGAGTAGTCTATGGGTGTCTGTGTGAGTAGTCTATGGGTCTCTGTGTGAGTTTGTGGGACTTTGTGTGAGTAGTCTATGGGTCTTTGAGTCTATGGGTATCTGTGCGAGTCAATGGGTCTCTGTGTGAGTCTATTTTTCTCTGTGTGAGTCTAATTTTCTCTGTGTGAGTCTAATATTCTCTGTGCTAGTCTGTGGATCTCTGTGTGAGTAGTCTATGGGTCTCTGTGTGGTGAGTCTATGGGTCTCTGTGTGAGTAGTCTATGGGTCTCTGTGTGAGTCTGTGGGTCTCTGTGTGAGTCAGTGTGTCTCTGTGTGAGTCTAATTTTCTCTGTGCGAGTCTGTGGGTCTCTGTGTGAGTAGTCTATGGGTCTCTGTGTGAGTTTATGGGTATCTGTGTGAGTCATTGGGTCTCTATGCGAGTCAGTGGGTCTCTGTGTGAGTCTAATTTTTTCTGTGTGAGTCTGATTTTCTCTGTGTGAGTCTGTGGGTCTTTGTGTGAGTAGTCTATGGGTCTCTGTGTGAGTAGTCTGTGGGTTTCTGTGCGAGTCTGTGGGTCTCTGTGTGAGTCTGTGGGTCTCTGTGTGAGTAGTCTATGGGTCTCTGTGTGAGTAGTCTGTGGGTCTCTGTGCGAGTCTGTGGGTCTCTGTGTGAGTAGTCTATGGGTCTCTGTGTGAGTAGTCTATGGGTGTCTGTGTGATGAGTCTATGGGTCTCTGTGTGAGTCTAATTGTCTCTGTGTGAGTCTGTGGATCTCTGTGTGAGTAGTCTATGGGTCTCCGTGTGAGTAGTCTATGGGTCTCTGTGTGAGTAGTCTATGCGTGTCTGTGTGAGTAGTCTATGGGTCTCTGTGTGAGTTTGTGGGACTTTGTGTGAGTAGTCTATGGGTCTCTGTGTGAGTCTGTGGGTCTCTGTGTGAGTAGTCTATGGGTCTCTGTGTGAGTTTATGGGACTTTGTGTGAGTAGTCTATGGGTCTCTGTGTGAGTCAATGGGTCTCTATGTGAGTCAGTGTGTCTCTGTGTGAGTCTAATTTTCTCTGTGCGAGTCTGTGGGTCTCTGTGTGAGTAGTCTATGGGTCTCTGTGTGAGTAGTCTGTGGGTCTCTGTGCGAGTCTGTGGGTCTCTGTGTGAGTAGTGTCTCTGTGTGAGTAGTCTATGGGTGTCTGTGTGATGAGTCTATGGGTCTCTGTGTGAGTATAATAGTCTCTGTGTGAGTCTGTGGATCTCTGTGTGAGTAGTCTATGGGTCTCCGTGTGAGTAGTCTATGTGTCTCTGTGTGAGTAGTCTATGGGTGTCTGTGTGAGTAGTCTATGGGTCTATGTGTGAGTTTGTGGGGCTTTGTGTGAGTAGTCTATGGGTCTTTGAGTCTATGGGTATCTGTGCGAGTCAATGGGCTCTGTGTGAGTCTATTTTTCTCTGTGTGAGTCTAATTTTCTCTGTGTGAGTCTAATATTCTCTGTGCTAGTCTGTGGATCTCTGTGTGAGTAGTCTATGGGTCTCTGTGTGAGTCTGTGGGTCTCTGTGTGAGTCAGTGTGTCTCTGTGTGAGTCTAATTTTCTCTGTGCGAGTCTGTGGGTCTCTGTGTGAGTAGTCTATGGGTCTCCGTGTGAGTAGTCTATGGGTCTCTGTGTGAGTAGTCTATGGGTGTCTGTGTGAGTAGTCTATGGGTCTCTGTGTGAGTTTGTGGGACTTTGTGTGAGTAGTCTATGGGTCTTTGAGTCTATGGGTATCTGTGCGAGTCAATGGGTCTCTGTGTGAGTCTATTTTTCTCTGTGTGAGTCTAATTTTCTCTGTGTTAGTCTAATATTCTCTGTGCTAGTCTGTGGATCTCTGTGTGAGTAGTCTATGGGTCTCTGTGTGAGTCTGTGGGTCTCTGTGTGAGTCAGTGTGTCTCTGTTTGAGTCTAATTTTCTCTGTGCGAGTCTGTGGGTCTCTGTGTGAGTAGTCTATGGGTCTCTGTGTGAGTTTATGGGACTTTGTGTGAGTAGTCTATGGGTCTCTGTGTGAGTCAATGGGTCTCTATGTGAGTCAGTGTGTCTCTGTGTGAGTCTAATTTTCTCTGTGCGAGTCTGTGGGTCTCTGTGTGAGTAGTCTATGGGTCTCTGTGTGAGTAGTCTGTGGGTCTCTGTGCGAGTCTGTGGGTCTCTGTGTGAGTAGTCTATGGGTCTCTGTGTGAGTAGTCTATGGGTGTCTGTGTGATGAGTCTATGGGTCTCTGTGTGAGTCTAATAGTCTCTGTGTGAGTCTGTGGATCTCTGTGTGAGTAGTCTATGGGTCTCCGTGTGAGTAGTCTATGGGTCTCTGTGTGAGTAGTCTATGGGTGTCTGTGTGAGTAGTCTATGGGTCTCTGTGTGAGTTTGTGGGACTTTGTGTGAGTAGTCTATGGGTCTTTGAGTCTATGGGTATCTGTGCGAGTCAATGGGTCTCTGTGTGAGTCTATTTTTCTCTGTGTGAGTCTAATTTTCTGTGTGAGTCTAATATTCTCTGTGCTAGTCTGTGGATCTCTGTGTGAGTAGTCTATGGGTCTCTGTGTGGTGAGTCTATGGGTCTCTGTGTGAGTAGTCTATGGGTCTCTGTGTGAGTCTGTGGGTCTCTGTGTGAGTCAGTGTGTCTCTGTGTGAGTCTAATTTTCTCTGTGCGAGTCTGTGGGTCTCTGTGTGAGTAGTCTATGGGTCTCTGTGTGAGTTTATGGGTATCTGTGTGAGTCATTGGGTCTCTATGCGAGTCAGTGGGTCTCTGTGTGAGTCTAATTTTCTCTGTGTGAGTCTAATTTTCTCTGTGTGAGTCTGTGGGTCTTTGTGTGAGTAGTCTATGGGTCTCTGTGTGAGTAGTCTGTGGGTTTCTGTGCGAGTCTGTGGGTCTCTGTGTGAGTCTGTGGGTCTCTGTGTGAGTAGTCTATGGGTCTCTGTGTGAGTAGTCTGTGGGTCTCTGTGCGAGTCTGTGGGTCTCTGTGTGAGTAGTCTATGGGTCTCTGTGTGAGTAGTCTATGGGTGTCTGTGTGATGAGTCTATGGGTCTCTGTGTGAGTCTAATAGTCTCTGTGTGAGTCTGTGGATCTCTGTGTGAGTAGTCTATGGGTCTCCGTGTGAGTAGTCTATGGGTCTCTGTGTGAGTAGTCTATGGGTGTCTGTGTGAGTAGTCTATGGGTCTCTGTGTGAGTTTGTGGGACTTTGTGTGAGTAGTCTATGGGTCTCTGTGTGAGTCTGTGGGTCTCTGTGTGAGTAGTCTATGGGTCTCTGTGTGAGTTTATGGGACTTTGTGTGAGTAGTCTATGGGTCTCTGTGTGAGTCAATGGGTCTCTATGTGAGTCAGTGTGTCTCTGTGTGAGTCTAATTTTCTCTGTGCGAGTCTGTGGGTCTCTGTGTGAGTAGTCTATGGGTCTCTGTGTGAGTAGTCTGTGGGTCTCTGTGCGAGTCTGTGGGTCTCTGTGTGAGTAGTCTATGGGTCTCTGTGTGAGTAGTCTATGGGTGTCTGTGTGATGAGTCTATGGGTCTCTGTGTGAGTATAATAGTCTCTGTGTGAGTCTGTGGATCTCTGTGTGAGTAGTCTATGGGTCTCCGTGTGAGTAGTCTATGTGTCTCTGTGTGAGTAGTCTATGGGTGTCTGTGTGAGTAGTCTATGGGTCTCTGTGTGAGTTTGTGGGACTTTGTGTGAGTAGTCTATGGGTCTTTGAGTCTATGGGTATCTGTGCGAGTCAATGGGCTCTGTGTGAGTCTATTTTTCTCTGTGTGAGTCTAATTTTCTCTGTGTGAGTCTAATATTCTCTGTGCTAGTCTGTGGATCTCTGTGTGAGTAGTCTATGGGTCTCTGTGTGAGTCTGTGGGTCTCTGTGTGAGTCAGTGTGTCTCTGTGTGAGTCTAATTTTCTCTGTGCGAGTCTGTGGGTCTCTGTGTGAGTAGTCTATGTGTCTCCGTGTGAGTAGTCTATGGGTCTCTGTGTGAGTAGTCTATGGGTGTCTGTGTGAGTAGTCTATGGGTCTCTGTGTGAGTTTGTGGGACTTTGTGTGAGTAGTCTATGGGTCTTTGAGTCTATGGGTATCTGTGCGAGTCAATGGGTCTCTGTGTGAGTCTATTTTTCTCTGTGTGAGTCTAATTTTCTCTGTGTGAGTCTAATATTCTCTGTGCTAGTCTGTGGATCTCTGTGTGAGTAGTCTATGGGTCTCTGTGTGAGTCTGTGGGTCTCTGTGTGAGTCAGTGTGTCTCTGTGTGAGTCTAATTTTCTCTGTGCGAGTCTGTGGGTCTCTGTGTGAGTAGTCTATGGGTCTCTGTGTGAGTTTATGGGACTTTGTGTGAGTAGTCTATGGGTCTCTGTGTGAGTCAATGGGTCTCTATGTGAGTCAGTGTGTCTCTGTGTGAGTCTAATTTTCTCTGTGCGAGTCTGTGGGTCTCTGTGTGAGTAGTCTATGGGTCTCTGTGTGAGTAGTCTGTGGGTCTCTGTGCGAGTCTGTGGGTCTCTGTGTGAGTAGTCTATGGGTCTCTGTGTGAGTAGTCTATGGGTGTCTGTGTGATGAGTCTATGGGTCTCTGTGTGAGTCTAATAGTCTCTGTGTGAGTCTGTGGATCTCTGTGTGAGTAGTCTATGGGTCTCCGTGTGAGTAGTCTATGGGTCTCTGTGTGAGTAGTCTATGGGTGTCTGTGTGAGTAGTCTATGGGTCTCTGTGTGAGTTTGTGGGACTTTGTGTGAGTAGTCTATGGGTCTTTGAGTCTATGGGTATCTGTGCGAGTCAATGGGTCTCTGTGTGAGTCTATTTTTCTCTGTGTGAGTCTAATTTTCTCTGTGTGAGTCTAATATTCTCTGTGCTAGTCTGTGGATCTCTGTGTTAGTAGTCTATGGGTCTCTGTTTGGTGAGTCTATGGGTCTCTGTGTGAGTAGTCTATGGGTCTCTGTGTGAGTCTGTGGGTCTCTGTGTGAGTCAGTGTGTCTCTGTGTGAGTCTAATTTTCTCTGTGCGAGTCTGTGGGTCTCTGTGTGAGTAGTCTATGGGTCTCTGTGTGAGTTTATGGGTATCTGTGTGAGTCATTGGGTCTCTATGCGAGTCAGTGGGTCTCTGTGTGAGTCTAATTTTCTCTGTGTGAGTCTAATTTTCTCTGTGTGAGTCTGTGGGTCTTTGTGTGAGTAGTCTATGGGTCTCTGTGTGAGTAGTCTGTGGGTTTCTGTGCGAGTCTGTGGGTCTCTGTGTGAGTCTGTGGGTCTCTGTGTGAGTAGTCTATGGGTCTCTGTGTGAGTAGTCTGTGGGTCTCTGTGCGAGTCTGTGGGTCTCTGTGTGAGTAGTCTATGGGTCTCTGTGTGAGTAGTCTATGGGTGTCTGTGTGATGAGTCTATGGGTCTCTGTGTGAGTCTAATAGTCTATGTGTGAGTCTGTGGATCTCTGTGTGAGTAGTCTATGGGTCTCCGTGTGAGTAGTCTATGGGTCTCTGTGTGAGTAGTCTATGGGTGTCTGTGTGAGTAGTCTATGGGTCTCTGTGTGAGTTTGTGGGACTTTGTGTGAGTAGTCTATGGGTCTCTGTGTGAGTCTGTGGGTCTCTGTGTGAGTAGTCTATGGGTCTCTGTGTGAGTTTATGGGACTTTGTGTGAGTAGTCTATGGGTCTCTGTGTGAGTCTGTGGGTCTCTGTGTGAGTAGTCTATGGGTCTCTGTGTGAGTTTATGGGACTTTGTGTGAGTAGTCTATGGGTCTCTGTGTGAGTCTGTGGGTCTCTGTGTGAGTCAGTGTGTCTCTGTGTGAGTCTAATTTTCTCTGTGCGAGTCTGTGGGTCTCTGTGTGAGTAGTCTATGGGTCTCTGTGTGAGTTTATGGGACTTTGTGTGAGTAGTCTATGGGTCTCTGTGTGAGTCAATGGGTCTCTATGTGAGTCAGTGTGTCTCTGTGTGAGTCTAATTTTCTCTGTGCGAGTCTGTGGGTCTCTGTGTGAGTAGTCTATGGGTCTCTGTGTGAGTAGTCTGTGGGTCTCTGTGCGAGTCTGTGGGTCTCTGTGTGAGTAGTCTATGGGTCTCTGTGTGAGTAGTCTATGGGTGTCTGTGTGATGAGTCTATGGGTCTCTGTGTGAGTCTAATAGTCTCTGTGTGAGTCTGTGGATCTCTGTGTGAGTAGTCTATGGGTCTCCGTGTGAGTAGTCTATGGGTCTCTGTGTGAGTAGTCTATGGGTGTCTGTGTGAGTAGTCTATGGGTCTCTGTGTGAGTTTGTGGGACTTTGTGTGAGTAGTCTATGGGTCTTTGAGTCTATGGGTATCTGTGCGAGTCAATGGGTCTCTGTGTGAGTCTATTTTTCTCTGTGTGAGTCTAATTTTCTCTGTGTGAGTCTAATATTCTCTGTGCTAGTCTGTGGATCTCTGTGTGAGTAGTCTATGGGTCTCTGTGTGGTGAGTCTATGGGTCTCTGTGTGAGTAGTCTATGGGTCTCTGTGTGAGTCTGTGGGTCTCTGTGTGAGTCAGTGTGTCTCTGTGTGAGTCTAATTTTCTCTGTGCGAGTCTGTGGGTCTCTGTGTGAGTAGTCTATGGGTCTCTGTGTGAGTTTATGGGTATCTGTGTGAGTCATTGGGTCTCTATGCGAGTCAGTGGGTCTCTGTGTGAGTCTAATTTTCTCTGTGTGAGTCTAATTTTCTCTGTGTGAGTCTGTGGGTCTTTGTGTGAGTAGTCTATGGGTCTCTGTGTGAGTAGTCTGTGGGTTTCTGTGCGAGTCTGTGGGTCTCTGTGTGAGTCTGTGGGTCTCTGTGTGAGTAGTCTATGGGTCTCTGTGTGAGTAGTCTGTGGGTCTCTGTGCGAGTCTGTGGGTCTCTGTGTGAGTAGTCTATGGGTCTCTGTGTGAGTAGTCTATGGGTGTCTGTGTGATGAGTCTATGGGTCTCTGTGTGAGTCTAATAGTCTCTGTGTGAGTCTGTGGATCTCTGTGTGAGTAGTCTATGGGTCTCCGTGTGAGTAGTCTATGGGTCTCTGTGTGAGTAGTCTATGGGTGTCTGTGTGAGTAGTCTATGGGTCTCTGTGTGAGTTTGTGGGACTTTGTGTGAGTAGTCTATGGGTCTCTGTGTGAGTCTGTGGGTCTCTGTGTGAGTAGTCTATGGGTCTCTGTGTGAGTTTATGGGACTTTGTGTGAGTAGTCTATGGGTCTCTGTGTGAGTCAATGGGTCTCTATGTGAGTCAGTGTGTCTCTGTGTGAGTCTAATTTTCTCTGTGCGAGTCTGTGGGTCTCTGTGTGAGTAGTCTATGGGTCTCTGTGTAAGTAGTCTGTGGGTCTCTGTGCGAGTCTGTGGGTCTCTGTGTGAGTAGTCTATGGGTCTCTGTGTGAGTAGTCTATGGGTGTCTGTGTGATGAGTCTATGGGTCTCTGTGTGAGTATAATAGTCTCTGTGTGAGTCTGTGGATCTCTGTGTGAGTAGTCTATGGGTCTCCGTGTGAGTAGTCTATGTGTCTCTGTGTGAGTAGTCTATGGGTGTCTGTGTGATGAGTCTATGGGTCTCTGTGTGAGTATAATAGTCTCTGTGTGAGTCTGTGGATCTCTGTGTGAGTAGTCTATGGGTCTCCGTGTGAGTAGTCTATGTGTCTCTGTGTGAGTAGTCTATGGGTGTCTGTGTGAGTAGTCTATGGGTCTATGTGTGAGTTTGTGGGGCTTTGTGTGAGTAGTCTATGGGTCTTTGAGTCTATGGGTATCTGTGCGAGTCAATGGGCTCTGTGTGAGTCTATTTTTCTCTGTGTGAGTCTAATTTTCTCTGTGTGAGTCTAATATTCTCTGTGCTAGTCTGTGGATCTCTGTGTGAGTAGTCTATGGGTCTCTGTGTGAGTCTGTGGGTCTCTGTGTGAGTCAGTGTGTCTCTGTGTGAGTCTAATTTTCTCTGTGCGAGTCTGTGGGTCTCTGTGTGAGTAGTCTATGGGTCTCCGTGTGAGTAGTCTATGTGTCTCTGTGTGAGTAGTCTATGGGTGTCTGTGTGAGTAGTCTATGGGTCTCTGTGTGAGTTTGTGGGACTTTGTGTGAGTAGTCTATGGGTCTTTGAGTCTATGGGTATCTGTGCGAGTCAATGGGTCTCTGTGTGAGTCTATTTTTCTCTGTGTGAGTCTAATTTTCTCTGTGTTAGTCTAATATTCTCTGTGCTAGTCTGTGGATCTCTGTGTGAGTAGTCTATGGGTCTCTGTGTGAGTCTGTGGGTCTCTGTGTGAGTCAGTGTGTCTCTGTTTGAGTCTAATTTTCTCTGTGCGAGTCTGTGGGTCTCTGTGTGAGTAGTCTATGGGTCTCTGTGTGAGTTTATGGGACTTTGTGTGAGTAGTCTATGGGTCTCTGTGTGAGTCAATGGGTCTCTATGTGAGTCAGTGTGTCTCTGTGTGAGTCTAATTTTCTCTGTGCGAGTCTGTGGGTCTCTGTGTGAGTAGTCTATGGGTCTCTGTGTGAGTAGTCTGTGGGTCTCTGTGCGAGTCTGTGGGTCTCTGTGTGAGTAGTCTATGGGTCTCTGTGTGAGTAGTCTATGGGTGTCTGTGTGATGAGTCTATGGGTCTCTGTGTGAGTCTAATAGTCTCTGTGTGAGTCTGTGGATCTCTGTGTGAGTAGTCTATGGGTCTCCGTGTGAGTAGTCTATGGGTCTCTGTGTGAGTAGTCTATGGGTGTCTGTGTGAGTAGTCTATGGGTCTCTGTGTGAGTTTGTGGGACTTTGTGTGAGTAGTCTATGGGTCTTTGAGTCTATGGGTATCTGTGCGAGTCAATGGGTCTCTGTGTGAGTCTATTTTTCTCTGTGTGAGTCTAATTTTCTGTGTGAGTCTAATATTCTCTGTGCTAGTCTGTGGATCTCTGTGTGAGTAGTCTATGGGTCTCTGTGTGGTGAGTCTATGGGTCTCTGTGTGAGTAGTCTATGGGTCTCTGTGTGAGTCTGTGGGTCTCTGTGTGAGTCAGTGTGTCTCTGTGTGAGTCTAATTTTCTCTGTGCGAGTCTGTGGGTCTCTGTGTGAGTAGTCTATGGGTCTCTGTGTGAGTTTATGGGTATCTGTGTGAGTCATTGGGTCTCTATGCGAGTCAGTGGGTCTCTGTGTGAGTCTAATTTTCTCTGTGTGAGTCTAATTTTCTCTGTGTGAGTCTGTGGGTCTTTGTGTGAGTAGTCTATGGGTCTCTGTGTGAGTAGTCTGTGGGTTTCTGTGCGAGTCTGTGGGTCTCTGTGTGAGTCTGTGGGTCTCTGTGTGAGTAGTCTATGGGTCTCTGTGTGAGTAGTCTGTGGGTCTCTGTGCGAGTCTGTGGGTCTCTGTGTGAGTAGTCTATGGGTCTCTGTGTGAGTAGTCTATGGGTGTCTGTGTGATGAGTCTATGGGTCTCTGTGTGAGTCTAATAGTCTCTGTGTGAGTCTGTGGATCTCTGTGTGAGTAGTCTATGGGTCTCCGTGTGAGTAGTCTATGGGTCTCTGTGTGAGTAGTCTATGGGTGTCTGTGTGAGTAGTCTATGGGTCTCTGTGTGAGTTTGTGGGACTTTGTGTGAGTAGTCTATGGGTCTCTGTGTGAGTCTGTGGGTCTCTGTGTGAGTAGTCTATGGGTCTCTGTGTGAGTTTATGGGACTTTGTGTGAGTAGTCTATGGGTCTCTGTGTGAGTCAATGGGTCTCTATGTGAGTCAGTGTGTCTCTGTGTGAGTCTAATTTTCTCTGTGCGAGTCTGTGGGTCTCTGTGTGAGTAGTCTATGGGTCTCTGTGTGAGTAGTCTGTGGGTCTCTGTGCGAGTCTGTGGGTCTCTGTGTGAGTAGTCTATGGGTCTCTGTGTGAGTAGTCTATGGGTGTCTGTGTGATGAGTCTATGGGTCTCTGTGTGAGTATAATAGTCTCTGTGTGAGTCTGTGGATCTCTGTGTGAGTAGTCTATGGGTCTCCGTGTGAGTAGTCTATGTGTCTCTGTGTGAGTAGTCTATGGGTGTCTGTGTGAGTAGTCTATGGGTCTCTGTGTGAGTTTGTGGGACTTTGTGTGAGTAGTCTATGGGTCTTTGAGTCTATGGGTATCTGTGCGAGTCAATGGGCTCTGTGTGAGTCTATTTTTCTCTGTGTGAGTCTAATTTTCTCTGTGTGAGTCTAATTTTCTCTGTGCGAGTCTGTGGGTCTCTGTGTGAGTAGTCTATGTGTCTCCGTGTGAGTAGTCTATGGGTCTCTGTGTGAGTAGTCTATGGGTGTCTGTGTGAGTAGTCTATGGGTCTCTGTGTGAGTTTGTGGGACTTTGTGTGAGTAGTCTATGGGTCTTTGAGTCTATGGGTATCTGTGCGAGTCAATGGGCTCTGTGTGAGTCTATTTTTCTCTGTGTGAGTCTAATTTTCTCTGTGTGAGTCTATTTTTCTCTGTGCGAGTCTGTGGGTCTCTGTGTGAGTAGTCTATGTGTCTCCGTGTGAGTAGTCTATGGGTCTCTGTGTGAGTAGTCTATGGGTGTCTGTGTGAGTAGTCTATGGGTCTCTGTGTGAGTTTGTGGGACTTTGTGTGAGTAGTCTATGGGTCTTTGAGTCTATGGGTATCTGTGCGAGTCAATGGGTCTCTGTGTGAGTCTAATTTTCTCTGTGTGAGTCTAATATTCTCTGTGCTAGTCTGTGGATCTCTGTGTGAGTAGTCTATGGGTCTCTGTGTGAGTCTGTGGGTCTCTGTGTGAGTCAGTGTGTCTCTGTGTGAGTCTAATTTTCTCTGTGCGAGTCTGTGGGTCTCTGTGTGAGTAGTCTATGGGTCTCTGTGTGAGTTTATGGGACTTTGTGTGAGTAGTCTATGGGTCTCTGTGTGAGTCAATGGGTCTCTATGTGAGTCAGTGTGTCTCTGTGTGAGTCTAATTTTCTCTGTGCGAGTCTGTGGGTCTCTGTGTGAGTAGTCTATGGGTCTCTGTGTGAGTAGTCTATGGGTGTCTGTGTGATGAGTCTATGGGTCTCTGTGTGAGTATAATAGTCTCTGTGTGAGTCTGTGGATCTCTGTGTGAGTAGTCTATGGGTCTCCGTGTGAGTAGTCTATGTGTCTCTGTGTGAGTAGTCTATGGGTGTCTGTGTGAGTAGTCTATGGGTCTCTGTGTGAGTTTGTGGGACTTTGTGTGAGTAGTCTATGGGTCTTTGAGTCTATGGGTATCTGTGCGAGTCAATGGGCTCTGTGTGAGTCTATTTTTCTCTGTGTGAGTCTAATTTTCTCTGTGCGAGTCTGTGGGTCTCTGTGTGAGTAGTCTATGTGTCTCCGTGTGAGTAGTCTATGGGTCTCTGTGTGAGTAGTCTATGGGTGTCTGTGTGAGTAGTCTATGGGTCTCTGTGTGAGTTTGTGGGACTTTGTGTGAGTAGTCTATGGGTCTTTGAGTCTATGGGTATCTGTGCGAGTCAATGGGTCTCTGTGTGAGTCTATTTTTCTCTGTGTGAGTCTAATTTTCTCTGTGTGAGTCTAATATTCTCTGTGCTAGTCTGTGGATCTCTGTGTGAGTAGTCTATGGGTCTCTGTGTGAGTCTGTGGGTCTCTGTGTGAGTCAGTGTGTCTCTGTGTGAGTCTAATTTTCTCTGTGCGAGTCTGTGGGTCTCTGTGTGAGTAGTCTATGGGTCTCTGTGTGAGTTTATGGGACTTTGTGTGAGTAGTCTATGGGTCTCTGTGTGAGTCAATGGGTCTCTATGTGAGTCAGTGTGTCTCTGTGTGAGTCTAATTTTCTCTGTGCGAGTCTGTGGGTCTCTGTGTGAGTAGTCTATGGGTCTCTGTGTGAGTAGTCTGTGGGTCTCTGTGCGAGTCTGTGGGTCTCTGTGTGAGTAGTCTATGGGTCTCTGTGTGAGTAGTCTGTGGGTCTCTGTGCGAGTCTGTGGGTCTCTGTGTGAGTAGTCTATGGGTCTCTGTGTGAGTAGTCTATGGGTGTCTGTGTGATGAGTCTATGGGTCTCTGTGTGAGTCTAATAGTCTCTGTGTGAGTCTGTGGATCTCTGTGTGAGTAGTCTATGGGTCTCCGTGTGAGTAGTCTATGGGTCTCTGTGTGAGTAGTCTATGGGTGTCTGTGTGAGTAGTCTATGGGTCTCTGTGTGAGTTTGTGGGACTTTGTGTGAGTAGTCTATGGGTCTCTGTGTGAGTCTGTGGGTCTCTGTGTGAGTAGTCTATGGGTCTCTGTGTGAGTTTATGGGACTTTGTGTGAGTAGTCTATGGGTCTCTGTGTGAGTCAATGGGTCTCTATGTGAGTCAGTGTGTCTCTGTGTGAGTCTAATTTTCTCTGTGCGAGTCTGTGGGTCTCTGTGTGAGTAGTCTATGGGTCTCTGTGTGAGTAGTCTGTGGGTCTCTGTGCGAGTCTGTGGGTCTCTGTGTGAGTAGTCTATGGGTCTCTGTGTGAGTAGTCTATGGGTGTCTGTGTGATGAGTCTATGGGTCTCTGTGTGAGTATAATAGTCTCTGTGTGAGTCTGTGGATCTCTGTGTGAGTAGTCTATGGGTCTCCGTGTGAGTAGTCTATGTGTCTCTGTGTGAGTAGTCTATGGGTGTCTGTGTGAGTAGTCTATGGGTCTCTGTGTGAGTTTGTGGGACTTTGTGTGAGTAGTCTATGGGTCTTTGAGTCTATGGGTATCTGTGCGAGTCAATGGGCTCTGTGTGAGTCTATTTTTCTCTGTGTGAGTCTAATTTTCTCTGTGTGAGTCTAATTTTCTCTGTGCGAGTCTGTGGGTCTCTGTGTGAGTAGTCTATGTGTCTCCGTGTGAGTAGTCTATGGGTCTCTGTGTGAGTAGTCTATGGGTGTCTGTGTGAGTAGTCTATGGGTCTCTGTGTGAGTTTGTGGGACTTTGTGTGAGTAGTCTATGGGTCTTTGAGTCTATGGGTATCTGTGCGAGTCAATGGGTCTCTGTGTGAGTCTATTTTTCTCTGTGTGAGTCTAATTTTCTCTGTGTGAGTCTAATATTCTCTGTGCTAGTCTGTGGATCTCTGTGTGAGTAGTCTATGGGTCTCTGTGTGAGTCTGTGGGTCTCTGTGTGAGTCAGTGTGTCTCTGTGTGAGTCTAATTTTCTCTGTGCGAGTCTGTGGGTCTCTGTGTGAGTAGTCTATGGGTCTCTGTGTGAGTTTATGGGACTTTGTGTGAGTAGTCTATGGGTCTCTGTGTGAGTCAATGGGTCTCTATGTGAGTCAGTGTGTCTCTGTGTGAGTCTAATTTTCTCTGTGCGAGTCTGTGGGTCTCTGTGTGAGTAGTCTATGGGTCTCTGTGTGAGTAGTCTATGGGTGTCTGTGTGATGAGTCTATGGGTCTCTGTGTGAGTATAATAGTCTCTGTGTGAGTCTGTGGATCTCTGTGTGAGTAGTCTATGGGTCTCCGTGTGAGTAGTCTATGTGTCTCTGTGTGAGTAGTCTATGGGTGTCTGTGTGAGTAGTCTATGGGTCTCTGTGTGAGTTTGTGGGACTTTGTGTGAGTAGTCTATGGGTCTTTGAGTCTATGGGTATCTGTGCGAGTCAATGGGCTCTGTGTGAGTCTATTTTTCTCTGTGTGAGTCTAATTTTCTCTGTGTGAGTCTAATTTTCTCTGTGCGAGTCTGTGGGTCTCTGTGTGAGTAGTCTATGTGTCTCCGTGTGAGTAGTCTATGGGTCTCTGTGTGAGTAGTCTATGGGTGTCTGTGTGAGTAGTCTATGGGTCTCTGTGTGAGTTTGTGGGACTTTGTGTGAGTAGTCTATGGGTCTTTGAGTCTATGGGTATCTGTGCGAGTCAATGGGTCTCTGTGTGAGTCTATTTTTCTCTGTGTGAGTCTAATTTTCTCTGTGTGAGTCTAATATTCTCTGTGCTAGTCTGTGGATCTCTGTGTGAGTAGTCTATGGGTCTCTGTGTGAGTCTGTGGGTCTCTGTGTGAGTCAGTGTGTCTCTGTGTGAGTCTAATTTTCTCTGTGCGAGTCTGTGGGTCTCTGTGTGAGTAGTCTATGGGTCTCTGTGTGAGTTTATGGGACTTTGTGTGAGTAGTCTATGGGTCTCTGTGTGAGTCAATGGGTCTCTATGTGAGTCAGTGTGTCTCTGTGTGAGTCTAATTTTCTCTGTGCGAGTCTGTGGGTCTCTGTGTGAGTAGTCTATGGGTCTCTGTGTGAGTAGTCTGTGGGTCTCTGTGCGAGTCTGTGGGTCTCTGTGTGAGTAGTCTATGGGTCTCTGTGTGAGTAGTCTATGGGTGTCTGTGTGATGAGTCTATGGGTCTCTGTGTGAGTCTAATAGTCTCTGTGTGAGTCTGTGGATCTCTGTGTGAGTAGTCTATGGGTCTCCGTGTGAGTAGTCTATGGGTCTCTGTGTGAGTAGTCTATGGGTGTCTGTGTGAGTAGTCTATGGGTCTCTGTGTGAGTTTGTGGGACTTTGTGTGAGTAGTCTATGGGTCTTTGAGTCTATGGGTATCTGTGCGAGTCAATGGGTCTCTGTGTGAGTCTATTTTTCTCTGTGTGAGTCTAATTTTCTCTGTGTGAGTCTAATATTCTCTGTGCTAGTCTGTGGATCTCTGTGTTAGTAGTCTATGGGTCTCTGTTTGGTGAGTCTATGGGTCTCTGTGTGAGTAGTCTATGGGTCTCTGTGTGAGTCTGTGGGTCTCTGTGTGAGTCAGTGTGTCTCTGTGTGAGTCTAATTTTCTCTGTGCGAGTCTGTGGGTCTCTGTGTGAGTAGTCTATGGGTCTCTGTGTGAGTTTATGGGTATCTGTGTGAGTCATTGGGTCTCTATGCGAGTCAGTGGGTCTCTGTGTGAGTCTAATTTTCTCTGTGTGAGTCTAATTTTCTCTGTGTGAGTCTGTGGGTCTTTGTGTGAGTAGTCTATGGGTCTCTGTGTGAGTAGTCTGTGGGTTTCTGTGCGAGTCTGTGGGTCTCTGTGTGAGTCTGTGGGTCTCTGTGTGAGTAGTCTATGGGTCTCTGTGTGAGTAGTCTGTGGGTCTCTGTGCGAGTCTGTGGGTCTCTGTGTGAGTAGTCTATGGGTCTCTGTGTGAGTAGTCTATGGGTGTCTGTGTGATGAGTCTATGGGTCTCTGTGTGAGTCTAATAGTCTATGTGTGAGTCTGTGGATCTCTGTGTGAGTAGTCTATGGGTCTCCGTGTGAGTAGTCTATGGGTCTCTTTGTGAGTAGTCTATGGGTGTCTGTGTGAGTAGTCTATGGGTCTCTGTGTGAGTTTGTGGGACTTTGTGTGAGTAGTCTATGGGTCTCTGTGTGAGTCTGTGGGTCTCTGTGTGAGTAGTCTATGGGTCTCTGTGTGAGTTTATGGGACTTTGTGTGAGTAGTCTATGGGTCTCTGTGTGAGTCTGTGGGTCTCTGTGTGAGTAGTCTATGGGTCTCTGTGTGAGTTTATGGGACTTTGTGTGAGTAGTCTATGGGTCTCTGTGTGAGTCTGTGGGTCTCTGTGTGAGTCAGTGTGTCTCTGTGTGAGTCTAATTTTCTCTGTGCGAGTCTGTGGGTCTCTGTGTGAGTAGTCTATGGGTCTCTGTGTGAGTTTATGGGACTTTGTGTGAGTAGTCTATGGGTCTCTGTGTGAGTCAATGGGTCTCTATGTGAGTCAGTGTGTCTCTGTGTGAGTCTAATTTTCTCTGTGCGAGTCTGTGGGTCTCTGTGTGAGTAGTCTATGGGTCTCTGTGTGAGTAGTCTGTGGGTCTCTGTGCGAGTCTGTGGGTCTCTGTGTGAGTAGTCTATGGGTCTCTGTGTGAGTAGTCTATGGGTGTCTGTGTGATGAGTCTATGGGTCTCTGTGTGAGTCTAATAGTCTCTGTGTGAGTCTGTGGATCTCTGTGTGAGTAGTCTATGGGTCTCCGTGTGAGTAGTCTATGGGTCTCTGTGTGAGTAGTCTATGGGTGTCTGTGTGAGTAGTCTATGGGTCTCTGTGTGAGTTTGTGGGACTTTGTGTGAGTAGTCTATGGGTCTTTGAGTCTATGGGTATCTGTGCGAGTCAATGGGTCTCTGTGTGAGTCTATTTTTCTCTGTGTGAGTCTAATTTTCTCTGTGTGAGTCTAATATTCTCTGTGCTAGTCTGTGGATCTCTGTGTGAGTAGTCTATGGGTCTCTGTGTGGTGAGTCTATGGGTCTCTGTGTGAGTAGTCTATGGGTCTCTGTGTGAGTCTGTGGGTCTCTGTGTGAGTCAGTGTGTCTCTGTGTGAGTCTAATTTTCTCTGTGCGAGTCTGTGGGTCTCTGTGTGAGTAGTCTATGGGTCTCTGTGTGAGTTTATGGGTATCTGTGTGAGTCATTGGGTCTCTATGCGAGTCAGTGGGTCTCTGTGTGAGTCTAATTTTCTCTGTGTGAGTCTAATTTTCTCTGTGTGAGTCTGTGGGTCTTTGTGTGAGTAGTCTATGGGTCTCTGTGTGAGTAGTCTGTGGGTTTCTGTGCGAGTCTGTGGGTCTCTGTGTGAGTCTGTGGGTCTCTGTGTGAGTAGTCTATGGGTCTCTGTGTGAGTAGTCTGTGGGTCTCTGTGCGAGTCTGTGGGTCTCTGTGTGAGTAGTCTATGGGTCTCTGTGTGAGTAGTCTATGGGTGTCTGTGTGATGAGTCTATGGGTCTCTGTGTGAGTCTAATAGTCTCTGTGTGAGTCTGTGGATCTCTGTGTGAGTAGTCTATGGGTCTCCGTGTGAGTAGTCTATGGGTCTCTGTGTGAGTAGTCTATGGGTGTCTGTGTGAGTAGTCTATGGGTCTCTGTGTGAGTTTGTGGGACTTTGTGTGAGTAGTCTATGGGTCTCTGTGTGAGTCTGTGGGTCTCTGTGTGAGTAGTCTATGGGTCTCTGTGTGAGTTTATGGGACTTTGTGTGAGTAGTCTATGGGTCTCTGTGTGAGTCAATGGGTCTCTATGTGAGTCAGTGTGTCTCTGTGTGAGTCTAATTTTCTCTGTGCGAGTCTGTGGGTCTCTGTGTGAGTAGTCTATGGGTCTCTGTGTAAGTAGTCTGTGGGTCTCTGTGCGAGTCTGTGGGTCTCTGTGTGAGTAGTCTATGGGTCTCTGTGTGAGTAGTCTATGGGTGTCTGTGTGATGAGTCTATGGGTCTCTGTGTGAGTATAATAGTCTCTGTGTGAGTCTGTGGATCTCTGTGTGAGTAGTCTATGGGTCTCCGTGTGAGTAGTCTATGTGTCTCTGTGTGAGTAGTCTATGGGTGTCTGTGTGAGTAGTCTATGGGTCTCTGTGTGAGTTTGTGGGACTTTGTGTGAGTAGTCTATGGGTCTTTGAGTCTATGGGTATCTGTGCGAGTCAATGGGCTCTGTGTGAGTCTATTTTTCTCTGTGTGAGTCTAATTTTCTCTGTGTGAGTCTAATATTCTCTGTGCTAGTCTGTGGATCTCTGTGTGAGTAGTCTATGGGTCTCTGTGTGAGTCTGTGGGTCTCTGTGTGAGTCAGTGTGTCTCTGTGTGAGTCTAATTTTCTCTGTGCGAGTCTGTGGGTCTCTGTGTGAGTAGTCTATGGGTCTCCGTGTGAGTAGTCTATGGGTCTCTGTGTGAGTAGTCTATGGGTGTCTGTGTGAGTAGTCTATGGGTCTCTGTGTGAGTTTGTGGGACTTTGTGTGAGTAGTCTATGGGTCTTTGAGTCTATGGGTATCTGTGCGAGTCAATGGGACTCTGTGTGAGTCTATTTTTCTCTGTGTGAGTCTAATTTTCTCTGTGTGAGTCTAATATTCTCTGTGCTAGTCTGTGGATCTCTGTGTGAGTAGTCTATGGGTCTCTGTGTGAGTCTGTGGGTCTCTGTGTGAGTCAGTGTGTCTCTGTGTGAGTCTAATTTTCTCTGTGCGAGTCTGTGGGTCTCTGTGTGAGTAGTCTATGGGTCTCTGTGTGAGTTTATGGGACTTTGTGTGAGTAGTCTATGGGTCTCTGTGTGAGTCAATGGGTCTCTATGTGAGTCAGTGTGTCTCTGTGTGAGTCTAATTTTCTCTGTGCGAGTCTGTGGGTCTCTGTGTGAGTAGTCTATGGGTCTCTGTGTGAGTAGTCTGTGGGTCTCTGTGCGAGTCTGTGGGTCTCTGTGTGAGTAGTCTATGGGTCTCTGTGTGAGTAGTCTATGGGTGTCTGTGTGATGAGTCTATGGGTCTCTGTGTGAGTCTAATAGTCTCTGTGTGAGTCTGTGGATCTCTGTGTGAGTAGTCTATGGGTCTCCGTGTGAGTAGTCTATGGGTCTCTGTGTGAGTAGTCTATGGGTGTCTGTGTGAGTAGTCTATGGGTCTCTGTGTGAGTTTGTGGGACTTTGTGTGAGTAGTCTATGGGTCTTTGAGTCTATGGGTATCTGTGCGAGTCAATGGGTCTCTGTGTGAGTCTATTTTTCTCTGTGTGAGTCTAATTTTCTCTGTGTGAGTCTAATATTCTCTGTGCTAGTCTGTGGATCTCTGTGTGAGTAGTCTATGGGTCTCTGTTTGGTGAGTCTATGGGTCTCTGTGTGAGTAGTCTATGGGTCTCTGTGTGAGTCTGTGGGTCTCTGTGTGAGTCAGTGTGTCTCTGTGTGAGTCTAATTTTCTCTGTGCGAGTCTGTGGGTCTCTGTGTGAGTAGTCTATGGGTCTCTGTGTGAGTTTATGGGTATCTGTGTGAGTCATTGGGTCTCTATGCGAGTCAGTGGGTCTCTGTGTGAGTCTAATTTTCTCTGTGTGAGTCTAATTTTCTCTGTGTGAGTCTGTGGGTCTTTGTGTGAGTAGTCTATGGGTCTCTGTGTGAGTAGTCTGTGGGTTTCTGTGCGAGTCTGTGGGTCTCTGTGTGAGTCTGTGGGTCTCTGTGTGAGTAGTCTATGGGTCTCTGTGTGAGTAGTCTGTGGGTCTCTGTGCGAGTCTGTGGGTCTCTGTGTGAGTAGTCTATGGGTCTCTGTGTGAGTAGTCTATGGGTGTCTGTGTGATGAGTCTATGGGTCTCTGTGTGAGTCTAATAGTCTCTGTGTGAGTCTGTGGATCTCTGTGTGAGTAGTCTATGGGTCTCCGTGTGAGTAGTCTATGGGTCTCTGTGTGAGTAGTCTATGGGTGTCTGTGTGAGTAGTCTATGGGTCTCTGTGTGAGTTTGTGGGACTTTGTGTGAGTAGTCTATGGGTCTCTGTGTGAGTCTGTGGGTCTCTGTGTGAGTAGTCTATGGGTCTCTGTGTGAGTTTATGGGACTTTGTGTGAGTAGTCTATGGGTCTCTGTGTGAGTCAATGGGTCTCTATGTGAGTCAGTGTGTCTCTGTGTGAGTCTAATTTTCTCTGTGCGAGTCTGTGGGTCTCTGTGTGAGTAGTCTATGGGTCTCTGTGTGAGTAGTCTGTGGGTCTCTGTGCGAGTCTGTGGGTCTCTGTGTGAGTAGTCTATGGGTCTCTGTGTGAGTAGTCTATGGGTGTCTGTGTGATGAGTCTATGGGTCTCTGTGTGAGTATAATAGTCTCTGTGTGAGTCTGTGGATCTCTGTGTGAGTAGTCTATGGGTCTCCGTGTGAGTAGTTTATGGGTCTCTGTGTGAGTAGTCTATGGGTGTCTGTGTGAGTAGTCTATGGGTCTCTGTGTGAGTTTGTGGGACTTTGTGTGAGTAGTCTATGGGTCTTTGAGTCTATGGGTATCTGTGCGATTCAATGGGTCTCTGTGTGAGTCAATTTTTCTCTGTGTGAGTCTAATTTTCTCTGTGTGAGTCTAATTTTCTCTGTGCTAGTCTGTGGATCTCTGTGTGAGTAGTCTATGGGTCTCTGTGTGGTGAGTCTATGGGCCTCTGTGTGAGTAGTCTATGGGTCTCTGTGTGAGTCTGTGGGTCTCTATGTGAGTCAGTGTGTCTCTGTGTGAGTCTAATTTTCTCTGTGCGAGTCTGTGGGTCTCTGTGTGAGTAGTCTATGGGTCTCTGTGTGAGTAGTCTGTGGGTCTCTGTGCGAGTCTGTGGGTCTCTGTGTGAGTAGTCTATGGGTCTCTGTGTGAGTAGTCTATGGGTGTCTGTGTGATGAGTCTATGGGTCTCTGTGTGAGTCTAATAGTCTCTGTGTGAGTCTGTGGATCTCTGTGTGAGTAGTCTATGGGTCTCCGTGTGAGTAGTCTATGGGTCTCTGTGTGAGTAGTCTATGGGTGTCTGTGTGAGTAGTCTATGGGTCTCTGTGTGAGTTTGTGGGACTTTGTGTGAGTAGTCTATGGGTCTTTGAGTCTATGGGTATCTGTGCGAGTCAATGGGTCTCTGTGTGAGTCTATTTTTCTCTGTGTGAGTCTAATTTTCTCTGTGTGAGTCTAATATTCTCTGTGCTAGTCTGTGGATCTCTGTGTGAGTAGTCTATGGGTCTCTGTTTGGTGAGTCTATGGGTCTCTGTGTGAGTAGTCTATGGGTCTCTGTGTGAGTCTGTGGGTCTCTGTGTGAGTCAGTGTGTCTCTGTGTGAGTCTAATTTTCTCTGTGCGAGTCTGTGGGTCTCTGTGTGAGTAGTCTATGGGTCTCTGTGTGAGTTTATGGGTATCTGTGTGAGTCATTGGGTCTCTATGCGAGTCAGTGGGTCTCTGTGTGAGTCTAATTTTCTCTGTGTGAGTCTAATTTTCTCTGTGTGAGTCTGTGGGTCTTTGTGTGAGTAGTCTATGGGTCTCTGTGTGAGTAGTCTGTGGGTTTCTGTGCGAGTCTGTGGGTCTCTGTGTGAGTCTGTGGGTCTCTGTGTGAGTAGTCTATGGGTCTCTGTGTGAGTAGTCTGTGGGTCTCTGTGCGAGTCTGTGGGTCTCTGTGTGAGTAGTCTATGGGTCTCTGTGTGAGTAGTCTATGGGTGTCTGTGTGATGAGTCTATGGGTCTCTGTGTGAGTCTAATAGTCTCTGTGTGAGTCTGTGGATCTCTGTGTGAGTAGTCTATGGGTCTCCGTGTGAGTAGTCTATGGGTCTCTGTGTGAGTAGTCTATGGGTGTCTGTGTGAGTAGTCTATGGGTCTCTGTGTGAGTTTGTGGGACTTTGTGTGAGTAGTCTATGGGTCTCTGTGTGAGTCTGTGGGTCTCTGTGTGAGTAGTCTATGGGTCTCTGTGTGAGTAGTCTGTGGGTCTCTGTGCGAGTCTGTGGGTCTCTGTGTGAGTAGTCTATGGGTCTCTGTGTGAGTCTGTGGGTCTCTGTGTGAGTAGTCTATGGGTCTCTGTGTGAGTTTATGGGACTTTGTGTGAGTAGTCTATGGGTCTCTGTGTGAGTCAATGGGTCTCTATGTGAGTCAGTGTGTCTCTGTGTGAGTCTAATTTTCTCTGTGCGAGTCTGTGGGTCTCTGTGTGAGTAGTCTATGGGTCTCTGTGTGAGTAGTCTGTGGGTCTCTGTGCGAGTCTGTGGGTCTCTGTGTGAGTAGTCTATGGGTCTCTGTGTGAGTAGTCTATGGGTGTCTGTGTGATGAGTCTATGGGTCTCTGTGTGAGTATAATAGTCTCTGTGTGAGTCTGTGGATCTCTGTGTGAGTAGTCTATGGGTCTCCGTGTGAGTAGTTTATGGGTCTCTGTGTGAGTAGTCTATGGGTGTCTGTGTGAGTAGTCTATGGGTCTCTGTGTGAGTTTGTGGGACTTTGTGTGAGTAGTCTATGGGTCTTTGAGTCTATGGGTATCTGTGCGATTCAATGGGTCTCTGTGTGAGTCAATTTTTCTCTGTGTGAGTCTAATTTTCTCTGTGTGAGTCTAATTTTCTCTGTGCTAGTCTGTGGATCTCTGTGTGAGTAGTCTATGGGTCTCTGTGTGGTGAGTCTATGGGCCTCTGTGTGAGTAGTCTATGGGTCTCTGTGCGAGTCTGTGGGTCTCTGTGTGAGTCTGTGGGTCTCTGTGTGAGTAGTCTATGGGTCTCTGTGTGAGTAGTCTGTGGGTCTCTGTGCGAGTCTGTGGGTCTCTGTGTGAGTAGTCTATGGGTCTCTGTGTGAGTAGTCTATGGGTGTCTGTGTGATGAGTCTATGGGTCTCTGTGTGAGTCTAATAGTCTCTGTGTGAGTCTGTGGATCTCTGTGTGAGTAGTCTATGGGTCTCCGTGTGAGTAGTCTATGGGTCTCTGTGTGAGTAGTCTATGGGTGTCTGTGTGAGTAGTCTATGGGTCTCTGTGTGAGTTTGTGGGACTTTGTGTGAGTAGTCTATGGGTCTCTGTGTGAGTCTGTGGGTCTCTGTGTGAGTAGTCTATGGGTCTCTGTGTGAGTTTATGGGACTTTGTGTGAGTAGTCTATGGGTCTCTGTGTGAGTCAATGGGTCTCTATGTGAGTCAGTGTGTCTCTGTGTGAGTCTAATTTTCTCTGTGCGAGTCTGTGGGTCTCTGTGTGAGTAGTCTATGGGTCTCTGTGTGAGTAGTCTGTGGGTCTCTGTGCGAGTCTGTGGGTCTCTGTGTGAGTAGTCTATGGGTCTCTGTGTGAGTAGTCTATGGGTGTCTGTGTGATGAGTCTATGGGTCTCTGTGTGAGTATAATAGTCTCTGTGTGAGTCTGTGGATCTCTGTGTGAGTAGTCTATGGGTCTCCGTGTGAGTAGTTTATGGGTCTCTGTGTGAGTAGTCTATGGGTGTCTGTGTGAGTAGTCTATGGGTCTCTGTGTGAGTTTGTGGGACTTTGTGTGAGTAGTCTATGGGTCTTTGAGTCTATGGGTATCTGTGCGAGTCAATGGGTCTCTGTGTGAGTCAATTTTTCTCTGTGTGAGTCTAATTTTCTCTGTGTGAGTCTAATTTTCTCTGTGCTAGTCTGTGGATCTCTGTGTGAGTAGTCTATGGGTCTCTGTGTGGTGAGTCTATGGGCCTCTGTGTGAGTAGTCTATGGGTCTCTGTGCGAGTCTGTGGGTCTCTGTGTGAGTCTGTGGGTCTCTGTGTGAGTAGTCTATGGGTCTCTGTGTGAGTAGTCTGTGGGTCTCTGTGCGAGTCTGTGGGTCTCTGTGTGAGTAGTCTATGGGTCTCTGTGTGAGTAGTCTATGGGTGTCTGTGTGATGAGTCTATGGGTCTCTGTGTGAGTCTAATAGTCTCTGTGTGAGTCTGTGGATCTCTGTGTGAGTAGTCTATGGGTCTCCGTGTGAGTAGTCTATGGGTCTCTGTGTGAGTAGTCTATGGGTGTCTGTGTGAGTAGTCTATGGGTCTCTGTGTGAGTTTGTGGGACTTTGTGTGAGTAGTCTATGGGTCTCTGTGTGAGTCTGTGGGTCTCTGTGTGAGTAGTCTATGGGTCTCTGTGTGAGTTTATGGGACTTTGTGTGAGTAGTCTATGGGTCTCTGTGTGAGTCAATGGGTCTCTATGTGAGTCAGTGTGTCTCTGTGTGAGTCTAATTTTCTCTGTGCGAGTCTGTGGGTCTCTGTGTGAGTAGTCTATGGGTCTCTGTGTGAGTAGTCTGTGGGTCTCTGTGCGAGTCTGTGGGTCTCTGTGTGAGTAGTCTATGGGTCTCTGTGTGAGTAGTCTATGGGTGTCTGTGTGATGAGTCTATGGGTCTCTGTGTGAGTATAATAGTCTCTGTGTGAGTCTGTGGATCTCTGTGTGAGTAGTCTATGGGTCTCCGTGTGAGTAGTTTATGGGTCTCTGTGTGAGTAGTCTATGGGTGTCTGTGTGAGTAGTCTATGGGTCTCTGTGTGAGTTTGTGGGACTTTGTGTGAGTAGTCTATGGGTCTTTGAGTCTATGGGTATCTGTGCGATTCAATGGGTCTCTGTGTGAGTCAATTTTTCTCTGTGTGAGTCTAATTTTCTCTGTGTGAGTCTAATTTTCTCTGTGCTAGTCTGTGGATCTCTGTGTGAGTAGTCTATGGGTCTCTGTGTGGTGAGTCTATGGGCCTCTGTGTGAGTAGTCTATGGGTCTCTGTGTGAGTCTGTGGGTCTCTATGTGAGTCAGTGTGTCTCTGTGTGAGTCTAATTTTCTCTGTGCGAGTCTGTGGGTCTCTGTGTGAGTAGTCTATGGGTCTCTGTGTGAGTAGTCTGTGGGTCTCTGTGCGAGTCTGTGGGTCTCTGTGTGAGTAGTCTATGGGTCTCTGTGTGAGTAGTCTATGGGTGTCTGTGTGATGAGTCTATGGGTCTCTGTGTGAGTCTAATAGTCTCTGTGTGAGTCTGTGGATCTCTGTGTGAGTAGTCTATGGGTCTCCGTGTGAGTAGTCTATGGGTCTCTGTGTGAGTAGTCTATGGGTGTCTGTGTGAGTAGTCTATGGGTCTCTGTGTGAGTTTGTGGGACTTTGTGTGAGTAGTCTATGGGTCTTTGAGTCTATGGGTATCTGTGCGAGTCAATGGGTCTCTGTGTGAGTCTATTTTTCTCTGTGTGAGTCTAATTTTCTCTGTGTGAGTCTAATATTCTCTGTGCTAGTCTGTGGATCTCTGTGTGAGTAGTCTATGGGTCTCTGTTTGGTGAGTCTATGGGTCTCTGTGTGAGTAGTCTATGGGTCTCTGTGTGAGTCTGTGGGTCTCTGTGTGAGTCAGTGTGTCTCTGTGCGAGTCTAATTTTCTCTGTGCGAGTCTGTGGGTCTCTGTGTGAGTAGTCTATGGGTCTCTGTGTGAGTTTATGGGTATCTGTGTGAGTCATTGGGTCTCTATGCGAGTCAGTGGGTCTCTGTGTGAGTCTAATTTTCTCTGTGTGAGTCTAATTTTCTCTGTGTGAGTCTGTGGGTCTTTGTGTGAGTAGTCTATGGGTCTCTGTGTGAGTAGTCTGTGGGTTTCTGTGCGAGTCTGTGGGTCTCTGTGTGAGTCTGTGGGTCTCTGTGTGAGTAGTCTATGGGTCTCTGTGTGAGTAGTCTGTGGGTCTCTGTGCGAGTCTGTGGGTCTCTGTGTGAGTAGTCTATGGGTCTCTGTGTGAGTAGTCTATGGGTGTCTGTGTGATGAGTCTATGGGTCTCTGTGTGAGTCTAATAGTCTCTGTGTGAGTCTGTGGATCTCTGTGTGAGTAGTCTATGGGTCTCCGTGTGAGTAGTCTATGGGTCTCTGTGTGAGTAGTCTATGGGTGTCTGTGTGAGTAGTCTATGGGTCTCTGTGTGAGTTTGTGGGACTTTGTGTGAGTAGTCTATGGGTCTCTGTGTGAGTCTGTGGGTCTCTGTGTGAGTAGTCTATGGGTCTCTGTGTGAGTCTGTGGGTCTCTGTGTGAGTAGTCTATGGGTCTCTGTGTGAGTTTATGGGACTTTGTGTGAGTAGTCTATGGGTCTCTGTGTGAGTCAATGGGTCTCTATGTGAGTCAGTGTGTCTCTGTGTGAGTCTAATTTTCTCTGTGCGAGTCTGTGGGTCTCTGTGTGAGTAGTCTATGGGTCTCTGTGTGAGTAGTCTGTGGGTCTCTGTGCGAGTCTGTGGGTCTCTGTGTGAGTAGTCTATGGGTCTCTGTGTGAGTAGTCTATGGGTGTCTGTGTGATGAGTCTATGGGTCTCTGTGTGAGTATAATAGTCTCTGTGTGAGTCTGTGGATCTCTGTGTGAGTAGTCTATGGGTCTCCGTGTGAGTAGTTTATGGGTCTCTGTGTGAGTAGTCTATGGGTGTCTGTGTGAGTAGTCTATGGGTCTCTGTGTGAGTTTGTGGGACTTTGTGTGAGTAGTCTATGGGTCTTTGAGTCTATGGGTATCTGTGCGATTCAATGGGTCTCTGTGTGAGTCAATTTTTCTCTGTGTGAGTCTAATTTTCTCTGTGTGAGTCTAATTTTCTCTGTGCTAGTCTGTGGATCTCTGTGTGAGTAGTCTATGGGTCTCTGTGTGGTGAGTCTATGGGCCTCTGTGTGAGTAGTCTATGGGTCTCTGTGCGAGTCTGTGGGTCTCTGTGTGAGTCTGTGGGTCTCTGTGTGAGTAGTCTATGGGTCTCTGTGTGAGTAGTCTGTGGGTCTCTGTGCGAGTCTGTGGGTCTCTGTGTGAGTAGTCTATGGGTCTCTGTGTGAGTAGTCTATGGGTGTCTGTGTGATGAGTCTATGGGTCTCTGTGTGAGTCTAATAGTCTCTGTGTGAGTCTGTGGATCTCTGTGTGAGTAGTCTATGGGTCTCCGTGTGAGTAGTCTATGGGTCTCTGTGTGAGTAGTCTATGGGTGTCTGTGTGAGTAGTCTATGGGTCTCTGTGTGAGTTTGTGGGACTTTGTGTGAGTAGTCTATGGGTCTCTGTGTGAGTCTGTGGGTCTCTGTGTGAGTAGTCTATGGGTCTCTGTGTGAGTTTATGGGACTTTGTGTGAGTAGTCTATGGGTCTCTGTGTGAGTCAATGGGTCTCTATGTGAGTCAGTGTGTCTCTGTGTGAGTCTAATTTTCTCTGTGCGAGTCTGTGGGTCTCTGTGTGAGTAGTCTATGGGTCTCTGTGTGAGTAGTCTGTGGGTCTCTGTGCGAGTCTGTGGGTCTCTGTGTGAGTAGTCTATGGGTCTCTGTGTGAGTAGTCTATGGGTGTCTGTGTGATGAGTCTATGGGTCTCTGTGTGAGTATAATAGTCTCTGTGTGAGTCTGTGGATCTCTGTGTGAGTAGTCTATGGGTCTCCGTGTGAGTAGTTTATGGGTCTCTGTGTGAGTAGTCTATGGGTGTCTGTGTGAGTAGTCTATGGGTCTCTGTGTGAGTTTGTGGGACTTTGTGTGAGTAGTCTATGGGTCTTTGAGTCTATGGGTATCTGTGCGATTCAATGGGTCTCTGTGTGAGTCAATTTTTCTCTGTGTGAGTCTAATTTTCTCTGTGTGAGTCTAATTTTCTCTGTGCTAGTCTGTGGATCTCTGTGTGAGTAGTCTATGGGTCTCTGTGTGGTGAGTCTATGGGCCTCTGTGTGAGTAGTCTATGGGTCTCTGTGTGAGTCTGTGGGTCTCTATGTGAGTCAGTGTGTCTCTGTGTGAGTCTAATTTTCTCTGTGCGAGTCTGTGGGTCTCTGTGTGAGTAGTCTATGGGTCTCTGTGTGAGTAGTCTGTGGGTCTCTGTGCGAGTCTGTGGGTCTCTGTGTGAGTAGTCTATGGGTCTCTGTGTGAGTAGTCTATGGGTGTCTGTGTGATGAGTCTATGGGTCTCTGTGTGAGTCTAATAGTCTCTGTGTGAGTCTGTGGATCTCTGTGTGAGTAGTCTATGGGTCTCCGTGTGAGTAGTCTATGGGTCTCTGTGTGAGTAGTCTATGGGTGTCTGTGTGAGTAGTCTATGGGTCTCTGTGTGAGTTTGTGGGACTTTGTGTGAGTAGTCTATGGGTCTTTGAGTCTATGGGTATCTGTGCGAGTCAATGGGTCTCTGTGTGAGTCTATTTTTCTCTGTGTGAGTCTAATTTTCTCTGTGTGAGTCTAATATTCTCTGTGCTAGTCTGTGGATCTCTGTGTGAGTAGTCTATGGGTCTCTGTTTGGTGAGTCTATGGGTCTCTGTGTGAGTAGTCTATGGGTCTCTGTGTGAGTCTGTGGGTCTCTGTGTGAGTCAGTGTGTCTCTGTGCGAGTCTAATTTTCTCTGTGCGAGTCTGTGGGTCTCTGTGTGAGTAGTCTATGGGTCTCTGTGTGAGTTTATGGGTATCTGTGTGAGTCATTGGGTCTCTATGCGAGTCAGTGGGTCTCTGTGTGAGTCTAATTTTCTCTGTGTGAGTCTAATTTTCTCTGTGTGAGTCTGTGGGTCTTTGTGTGAGTAGTCTATGGGTCTCTGTGTGAGTAGTCTGTGGGTTTCTGTGCGAGTCTGTGGGTCTCTGTGTGAGTCTGTGGGTCTCTGTGTGAGTAGTCTATGGGTCTCTGTGTGAGTAGTCTGTGGGTCTCTGTGCGAGTCTGTGGGTCTCTGTGTGAGTAGTCTATGGGTCTCTGTGTGAGTAGTCTATGGGTGTCTGTGTGATGAGTCTATGGGTCTCTGTGTGAGTCTAATAGTCTCTGTGTGAGTCTGTGGATCTCTGTGTGAGTAGTCTATGGGTCTCCGTGTGAGTAGTCTATGGGTCTCTGTGTGAGTAGTCTATGGGTGTCTGTGTGAGTAGTCTATGGGTCTCTGTGTGAGTTTGTGGGACTTTGTGTGAGTAGTCTATGGGTCTCTGTGTGAGTCTGTGGGTCTCTGTGTGAGTAGTCTATGGGTCTCTGTGTGAGTTTATGGGACTTTGTGTGAGTAGTCTATGGGTCTCTGTGTGAGTCAATGGGTCTCTATGTGAGTCAGTGTGTCTCTGTGTGAGTCTAATTTTCTCTGTGCGAGTCTGTGGGTCTCTGTGTGAGTAGTCTATGGGTCTCTGTGTGAGTAGTCTGTGGGTCTCTGTGCGAGTCTGTGGGTCTCTGTGTGAGTAGTCTATGGGTCTCTGTGTGAGTAGTCTATGGGTGTCTGTGTGATGAGTCTATGGGTCTCTGTGTGAGTATAATAGTCTCTGTGTGAGTCTGTGGATCTCTGTGTGAGTAGTCTATGGGTCTCCGTGTGAGTAGTTTATGGGTCTCTGTGTGAGTAGTCTATGGGTGTCTGTGTGAGTAGTCTATGGGTCTCTGTGTGAGTTTGTGGGACTTTGTGTGAGTAGTCTATGGGTCTTTGAGTCTATGGGTATCTGTGCGATTCAATGGGTCTCTGTGTGAGTCAATTTTTCTCTGTGTGAGTCTAATTTTCTCTGTGTGAGTCTAATTTTCTCTGTGCTAGTCTGTGGATCTCTGTGTGAGTAGTCTATGGGTCTCTGTGTGGTGAGTCTATGGGCCTCTGTGTGAGTAGTCTATGGGTCTCTGTGTGAGTCTGTGGGTCTCTGTGTGAGTCAGTGTGTCTCTGTGTGAGTCTAATTTTCTCTGTGCGAGTCTGTGGGTCTCTGTGTGAGTAGTCTATGGGTCTCTGTGTGAGTAGTCTGTGGGTCTCTGTTCGAGTCTGTGGGTCTCTGTGTGAGTAGTCTATGGGTCTCTGTGTGAGTAGTCTATGGGTGTCTGTGTGATGAGTCTATGGGTCTCTGTGTGAGTATAATAGTCTCTGTGTGAGTCTGTGGATCTCTGTGTGAGTAGTCTATGGGTCTCCGTGTGAGTAGTCTATGGGTCTCTGTGTGAGTAGTCTATGGGTGTCTGTGTGAGTAGTCTATGGGTCTCTGTGTGAGTTTGTGGGACTTTGTGTGAGTAGTCTATGGGTCTTTGAGTCTATGGGTATCTGTGCGAGTCAATGGGTCTCTGTGTGAGTCTATTTTTCTCTGTGTGAGTCTAATTTTCTCTGTGTGAGTCTAATAAATCTCTGTGCTAGTCTGTGGATCTCTGTGTGAGTAGTCTATGGGTCTCTGTGTGGTGAGTCTATGGGCCTCTGTGTGAGTAGTCTATGGGTCTCTGTGTGAGTCTGTGGGTCTCTGTGTGAGTCAGTGTGTCTCTCTGTGAGTCAGTGTGTCTCTGTGTGAGTCTAATTTTCTCTGTGCGAGTCTGTGGGTCTCTGTGTGAGTAGTCTATGGGTCTCTGTGTGAGTAGTCTGTGGGTCTCTGTGCGAGTCTGTGGGTCTCTGTGTGAGTAGTCTATGGGTCTCTGTGTGAGTAGTCTATGGGTGTCTGTGTGATGAGTCTATGGGTCTCTGTGTGAGTCTAATAGTCTCTGTGTGAGTCTGTGGATCTCTGTGTGAGTAGTCTATGGGTCTCCGTGTGAGTAGTCTATGGGTCTCTGTGTGAGTAGTCTATGGGTGTCTGTGTGATGAGTCTATGGGTCTCTGTGTGAGTTTGTGGGACTTTGTGTGAGTAATCTATGGGTCTTTGAGTCTATGGGTATCTGTGCGAGTCAATGGGTCTCTGTGTGAGTCTATTTTTCTCTGTGTGAGTCTAATTTTCTCTGTGTGAGTCTAATATTCTCTGTGCTAGTCTGTGGATCTCTGTGTGAGTAGTCTATGGGACTCTGTGTGGTGAGTCTATGGGTCTCTGTGTGAGTAGTCTATGGGTCTCTGTGTGAGTCTGTGGGTCTCTGTGTGAGTCAGTGTGTCTCTGTGTGAGTCTAATTTTCTCTGTGCGAGTCTGTGGGTCTCTGTGTGAGTAGTCTATGGGTCTCTGTGTGAGTTTATGGGACTTTGTGTGAGTAGTCTATGGGTCTCTGTGTGAGTCAATGGGTCTCTATGTGAGTCAGTGTGTCTCTGTTTGAGTCTAATTTTCTCTGTGCGAGTCTGTGGGTCTCTGTGTGAGTAGTCTATGGGTCTCTGTGTGAGTAGTCTGTGGGTCTCTGTGCGAGTCTGTGGGTCTCTGTGTGAGTAGTCTATGGGTCTCTGTGTGAGTAGTCTATGGGTGTCTGTGTGATGAGTCTATGGGTCTCTGTGTGAGTCTAATAGTCTCTGTGTGAGTCTGTGGATCTCTGTGTGAGTAGTCTATGGGTCTCCGTGTGAGTAGTCTATGGGTCTCTGTGTGAGTAGTCTATGGGTGTCTGTGTGAGTAGTCTATGGGTCTCTGTGTGAGTTTGTGGGACTTTGTGTGAGTAGTCTATGGGTCTTTGAGTCTATGGGTATCTGTGCGAGTCAATGGGTCTCTGTGTGAGTCTATTTTTCTCTGTGTGAGTCTAATTTTCTCTGTGTGAGTCTAATATTCTCTGTGCTAGTCTGTGGATCTCTGTGTGAGTAGTCTATGGGTCTCTGTGTGGTGAGTCTATGGGTCTCTGTGTGAGTAGTCTATGGGTCTCTGTGTGAGTCTGTGGGTCTCTGTGTGAGTAGTCTATGGGTCTCTGTGTGAGTTTATGGGTATCTGTGTGAGTCATTGGGTCTCTATGCGAGTCAGTGGGTCTCTGTGTGAGTCTAATTTTCTCTGTGTGAGTCTAATTTTCTCTGTGTGAGTCTGTGGGTCTTTGTGTGAGTAGTCTATGGGTCTCTGTGTGAGTAGTCTGTGGGTTTCTGTGCGAGTCTGTGGGTCTCTGTGTGAGTCTGTGGGTCTCTGTGTGAGTAGTCTATGGGTCTCTGTGTGAGTAGTCTGTGGGTCTCTGTGCGAGTCTGTGGGTCTCTGTGTGAGTAGTCTATGGGTCTCTGTGTGAGTAGTCTATGGGTGTCTGTGTGATGAGTCTATGGGTCTCTGTGTGAGTCTAATAGTCTCTGTGTGAGTCTGTGGATCTCTGTGTGAGTAGTCTATGGGTCTCCGTGTGAGTAGTCTATGGGTCTCTGTGTGAGTAGTCTATGGGTGTCTGTGTGAGTAGTCTATGGGTCTCTGTGTGAGTTTGTGGGACTTTGTGTGAGTAGTCTATGGGTCTCTGTGTGAGTTTGTGGGACTTTGTGTGAGTAGTCTATGGGTCTTTGAGTCTATGGGTATCTGTGCGATTCAATGGGTCTCTGTGTGAGTCAATTTTTCTCTGTGTGAGTCTAATTTTCTCTGTGTGAGTCTAATTTTCTCTGTGCTAGTCTGTGGATCTCTGTGTGAGTAGTCTATGGGTCTCTGTGTGGTGAGTCTATGGGCCTCTGTGTGAGTAGTCTATGGGTCTCTGTGTGAGTCTGTGGGTCTCTGTGTGAGTCAGTGTGTCTCTGTGTGAGTCTAATTTTCTCTGTGCGAGTCTGTGGGTCTCTGTGTGAGTAGTCTATGGGTCTCTGTGTGAGTAGTCTGTGGGTCTCTGTTCGAGTCTGTGGGTCTCTGTGTGAGTAGTCTATGGGTCTCTGTGTGAGTAGTCTATGGGTGTCTGTGTGATGAGTCTATGGGTCTCTGTGTGAGTATAATAGTCTCTGTGTGAGTCTGTGGATCTCTGTGTGAGTAGTCTATGGGTCTCCGTGTGAGTAGTCTATGGGTCTCTGTGTGAGTAGTCTATGGGTGTCTGTGTGAGTAGTCTATGGGTCTCTGTGTGAGTTTGTGGGACTTTGTGTGAGTAGTCTATGGGTCTTTGAGTCTATGGGTATCTGTGCGAGTCAATGGGTCTCTGTGTGAGTCTATTTTTCTCTGTGTGAGTCTAATTTTCTCTGTGTGAGTCTAATAAATCTCTGTGCTAGTCTGTGGATCTCTGTGTGAGTAGTCTATGGGTCTCTGTGTGGTGAGTCTATGGGCCTCTGTGTGAGTAGTCTATGGGTCTCTGTGTGAGTCTGTGGGTCTCTGTGTGAGTCAGTGTGTCTCTCTGTGAGTCAGTGTGTCTCTGTGTGAGTCTAATTTTCTCTGTGCGAGTCTGTGGGTCTCTGTGTGAGTAGTCTATGGGTCTCTGTGTGAGTAGTCTGTGGGTCTCTGTGCGAGTCTGTGGGTCTCTGTGTGAGTAGTCTATGGGTCTCTGTGTGAGTAGTCTATGGGTGTCTGTGTGATGAGTCTATGGGTCTCTGTGTGAGTCTAATAGTCTCTGTGTGAGAGTGTGGATCTCTGTGTGAGTAGTCTATGGGTCTCCGTGTGAGTAGTCTATGGGTCTCTGTGTGAGTAGTCTATGGGTGTCTGTGTGATGAGTCTATGGGTCTCTGTGTGAGTTTGTGGGACTTTGTGTGAGTAATCTGTGGGTCTTTGAGTCTATGGGTATCTGTGCGAGTCAATGGGTCTCTGTGTGAGTCTATTTTTCTCTGTGTGAGTCTAATTTTCTCTGTGTGAGTCTAATATTCTCTGTGCTAGTCTGTGGATCTCTGTGTGAGTAGTCTATGGGACTCTGTGTGGTGAGTCTATGGGTCTCTGTGTGAGTAGTCTATGGGTCTCTGTGTGTGTCTGTGGGTCTCTGTGTGAGTCAGTGTGTCTCTGTGTGAGTCTAATTTTCTCTGTGCGAGTCTGTGGGTCTCTGTGTGAGTAGTCTATGGGTCTCTGTGTGAGTTTATGGGACTTTGTGTGAGTAGTCTATGGGTCTCTGTGTGAGTCAATGGGTCTCTATGTGAGTCAGTGTGTCTCTGTTTGAGTCTAATTTTCTCTGTGCGAGTCTGTGGGTCTCTGTGTGAGTAGTCTATGGGTCTCTGTGTGAGTAGTCTGTGGGTCTCTGTGCGAGTCTGTGGGTCTCTGTGTGAGTAGTCTATGGGTCTCTGTGTGAGTAGTCTATGGGTGTCTGTGTGATGAGTCTATGGGTCTCTGTGTGAGTCTAATAGTCTCTGTGTGAGTCTGTGGATCTCTGTGTGAGTAGTCTATGGGTCTCCGTGTGAGTAGTCTATGGGTCTCTGTGTGAGTAGTCTATGGGTGTCTGTGTGAGTAGTCTATGGGTCTCTGTGTGAGTTTGTGGGACTTTGTGTGAGTAGTCTATGGGTCTTTGAGTCTATGGGTATCTGTGCGAGTCAATGGGTCTCTGTGTGAGTCTATTTTTCTCTGTGTGAGTCTAATTTTCTCTGTGTGAGTCTAATATTCTCTGTGCTAGTCTGTGGATCTCTGTGTGAGTAGTCTATGGGTCTCTGTGTGGTGAGTCTATGGGTCTCTGTGTGAGTAGTCTATGGGTCTCTGTGTGAGTCTGTGGGTCTCTGTGTGAGTAGTCTATGGGTCTCTGTGTGAGTTTATGGGTATCTGTGTGAGTCATTGGGTCTCTATGCGAGTCAGTGGGTCTCTGTGTGAGTCTAATTTTCTCTGTGTGAGTCTAATTTTCTCTGTGTGAGTCTGTGGGTCTTTGTGTGAGTAGTCTATGGGTCTCTGTGTGAGTAGTCTGTGGGTTTCTGTGCGAGTCTGTGGGTCTCTGTGTGAGTCTGTGGGTCTCTGTGTGAGTAGTCTATGGGTCTCTGTGTGAGTAGTCTGTGGGTCTCTGTGCGAGTCTGTGGGTCTCTGTGTGAGTAGTCTATGGGTCTCTGTGTGAGTAGTCTATGGGTGTCTGTGTGATGAGTCTATGGGTCTCTGTGTGAGTCTAATAGTCTCTGTGTGAGTCTGTGGATCTCTGTGTGAGTAGTCTATGGGTCTCCGTGTGAGTAGTCTATGGGTCTCTGTGTGAGTAGTCTATGGGTGTCTGTGTGAGTAGTCTATGGGTCTCTGTGTGAGTTTGTGGGACTTTGTGTGAGTAGTCTATGGGTCTCTGTGTGAGTCTGTGGGTCTCTGTGTGAGTAGTCTATGGGTCTCTATGTGAGTTTATGGGACTTTGTGTGAGTAGTCTATGGGTCTCTGTGTGAGTCAATGGGTCTCTATGTGAGTCAGTGTGTCTCTGTGTGAGTCTAATTTTCTTTGTGCGAGTCTGTGGGTCTCTGTGTGAGTAGTCTATGGGTCTCTGTGTGAGTAGTCTGTGGGTCTCTGTGCGAGTCTGTGGGTCTCTGTGTGAGTAGTCTATGGGTCTCTGTGTGAGTAGTCTATGGGTGTCTGTGTGATGAGTCTATGGGTCTCTGTGTGAGTATAATAGTCTCTGTGTGAGTCTGTGGATCTCTGTGTGAGTAGTCTATGGGTCTCCGTGTGAGTAGTCTATGTGTCTCTGTGTGAGTAGTCTATGGGTGTCTGTGTGAGTAGTCTATGGGTCTCTGTGTGAGTTTGTGGGACTTTGTGTGAGTAGTCTATGGGTCTTTGAGTCTATGGGTATCTGTGCGAGTCAATGGGCTCTGTGTGAGTCTATTTTTCTCTGTGTGAGTCTAATTTTCTCTGTGTGAGTCTAATATTCTCTGTGCTAGTCTGTGGATCTCTGTGTGAGTAGTCTATGGGTCTCTGTGTGAGTCTGTGGGTCTCTGTGTGAGTCAGTGTGTCTCTGTGTGAGTCTAATTTTCTCTGTGCGAGTCTGTGGGTCTCTGTGTGAGTAGTCTATGGGTCTCCGTGTGAGTAGTCTATGGGTCTCTGTGTGAGTAGTCTATGGGTGTCTGTGTGAGTAGTCTATGGGTCTCTGTGTGAGTTTGTGGGACTTTGTGTGAGTAGTCTATGGGTCTTTGAGTCTATGGGTATCTGTGCGAGTCAATGGGTCTCTGTGTGAGTCTATTTTTCTCTGTGTGAGTCTAATTTTCTCTGTGTGAGTCTAATATTCTCTGTGCTAGTCTGTGGATCTCTGTGTGAGTAGTCTATGGGTCTCTGTGTGAGTCTGTGGGTCTCTGTGTGAGTCAGTGTGTCTCTGTGTGAGTCTAATTTTCTCTGTGCGAGTCTGTGGGTCTCTGTGTGAGTAGTCTATGGGTCTCTGTGTGAGTTTATGGGACTTTGTGTGAGTAGTCTATGGGTCTCTGTGTGAGTCAATGGGTCTCTATGTGAGTCAGTGTGTCTCTGTGTGAGTCTAATTTTCTCTGTGCGAGTCTGTGGGTCTCTGTGTGAGTAGTCTATGGGTCTCTGTGTGAGTAGTCTGTGGGTCTCTGTGCGAGTCTGTGGGTCTCTGTGTGAGTAGTCTATGGGTCTCTGTGTGAGTAGTCTATGGGTGTCTGTGTGATGAGTCTATGGGTCTCTGTGTGAGTCTAATAGTCTCTGTGTGAGTCTGTGGATCTCTGTGTGAGTAGTCTATGGGTCTCCGTGTGAGTAGTCTATGGGTCTCTGTGTGAGTAGTCTATGGGTGTCTGTGTGAGTAGTCTATGGGTCTCTGTGTGAGTTTGTGGGACTTTGTGTGAGTAGTCTATGGGTCTTTGAGTCTATGGGTATCTGTGCGAGTCAATGGGTCTCTGTGTGAGTCTATTTTTCTCTGTGTGAGTCTAATTTTCTCTGTGTGAGTCTAATATTCTCTGTGCTAGTCTGTGGATCTCTGTGTGAGTAGTCTATGGGTCTCTGTTTGGTGAGTCTATGGGTCTCTGTGTGAGTAGTCTATGGGTCTCTGTGTGAGTCTGTGGGTCTCTGTGTGAGTCAGTGTGTCTCTGTGTGAGTCTAATTTTCTCTGTGCGAGTCTGTGGGTCTCTGTGTGAGTAGTCTATGGGTCTCTGTGTGAGTTTATGGGTATCTGTGTGAGTCATTGGGTCTCTATGCGAGTCAGTGGGTCTCTGTGTGAGTCTAATTTTCTCTGTGTGAGTCTAATTTTCTCTGTGTGAGTCTGTGGGTCTTTGTGTGAGTAGTCTATGGGTCTCTGTGTGAGTAGTCTGTGGGTTTCTGTGCGAGTCTGTGGGTCTCTGTGTGAGTCTGTGGGTCTCTGTGTGAGTAGTCTATGGGTCTCTGTGTGAGTAGTCTGTGGGTCTCTGTGCGAGTCTGTGGGTCTCTGTGTGAGTAGTCTATGGGTCTCTGTGTGAGTAGTCTATGGGTGTCTGTGTGATGAGTCTATGGGTCTCTGTGTGAGTCTAATAGTCTATGTGTGAGTCTGTGGATCTCTGTGTGAGTAGTCTATGGGTCTCCGTGTGAGTAGTCTATGGGTCTCTGTGTGAGTAGTCTATGGGTGTCTGTGTGAGTAGTCTATGGGTCTCTGTGTGAGTTTGTGGGACTTTGTGTGAGTAGTCTATGGGTCTCTGTGTGAGTCTGTGGGTCTCTGTGTGAGTAGTCTATGGGTCTCTGTGTGAGTTTATGGGACTTTGTGTGAGTAGTCTATGGGTCTCTGTGTGAGTCTGTGGGTCTCTGTGTGAGTAGTCTATGGGTCTCTGTGTGAGTTTATGGGACTTTGTGTGAGTAGTCTATGGGTCTCTGTGTGAGTCTGTGGGTCTCTGTGTGAGTCAGTGTGTCTCTGTGTGAGTCTAATTTTCTCTGTGCGAGTCTGTGGGTCTCTGTGTGAGTAGTCTATGGGTCTCTGTGTGAGTTTATGGGACTTTGTGTGAGTAGTCTATGGGTCTCTGTGTGAGTCAATGGGTCTCTATGTGAGTCAGTGTGTCTCTGTGTGAGTCTAATTTTCTCTGTGCGAGTCTGTGGGTCTCTGTGTGAGTAGTCTATGGGTCTCTGTGTGAGTAGTCTGTGGGTCTCTGTGCGAGTCTGTGGGTCTCTGTGTGAGTAGTCTATGGGTCTCTGTGTGAGTAGTCTATGGGTGTCTGTGTGATGAGTCTATGGGTCTCTGTGTGAGTCTAATAGTCTCTGTGTGAGTCTGTGGATCTCTGTGTGAGTAGTCTATGGGTCTCCGTGTGAGTAGTCTATGGGTCTCTGTGTGAGTAGTCTATGGGTGTCTGTGTGAGTAGTCTATGGGTCTTTGAGTCTATGGGTATCTGTGCGAGTCAATGGGTCTCTGTGTGAGTCTATTTTTCTCTGTGTGAGTCTAATTTTCTCTGTGTGAGTCTAATATTCTCTGTGCTAGTCTGTGGATCTCTGTGTGAGTAGTCTATGGGTCTCTGTGTGGTGAGTCTATGGGTCTCTGTGTGAGTAGTCTATGGGTCTCTGTGTGAGTCTGTGGGTCTCTGTGTGAGTCAGTGTGTCTCTGTGTGAGTCTAATTTTCTCTGTGCGAGTCTGTGGGTCTCTGTGTGAGTAGTCTATGGGTCTCTGTGTGAGTTTATGGGTATCTGTGTGAGTCATTGGGTCTCTATGCGAGTCAGTGGGTCTCTGTGTGAGTCTAATTTTCTCTGTGTGAGTCTAATTTTCTCTGTGTGAGTCTGTGGGTCTTTGTGTGAGTAGTCTATGGGTCTCTGTGTGAGTAGTCTGTGGGTTTCTGTGCGAGTCTGTGGGTCTCTGTGTGAGTCTGTGGGTCTCTGTGTGAGTAGTCTATGGGTCTCTGTGTGAGTAGTCTGTGGGTCTCTGTGCGAGTCTGTGGGTCTCTGTGTGAGTAGTCTATGGGTCTCTGTGTGAGTAGTCTATGGGTGTCTGTGTGATGAGTCTATGGGTCTCTGTGTGAGTCTAATAGTCTCTGTGTGAGTCTGTGGATCTCTGTGTGAGTAGTCTATGGGTCTCCGTGTGAGTAGTCTATGGGTCTCTGTGTGAGTAGTCTATGGGTGTCTGTGTGAGTAGTCTATGGGTCTCTGTGTGAGTTTGTGGGACTTTGTGTGAGTAGTCTATGGGTCTCTGTGTGAGTCTGTGGGTCTCTGTGTGAGTAGTCTATGGGTCTCTGTGTGAGTTTATGGGACTTTGTGTGAGTAGTCTATGGGTCTCTGTGTGAGTCAATGGGTCTCTATGTGAGTCAGTGTGTCTCTGTGTGAGTCTAATTTTCTCTGTGCGAGTCTGTGGGTCTCTGTGTGAGTAGTCTATGGGTCTCTGTGTGAGTAGTCTGTGGGTCTCTGTGCGAGTCTGTGGGTCTCTGTGTGAGTAGTCTATGGGTCTCTGTGTGAGTAGTCTATGGGTGTCTGTGTGATGAGTCTATGGGTCTCTGTGTGAGTATAATAGTCTCTGTGTGAGTCTGTGGATCTCTGTGTGAGTAGTCTATGGGTCTCCGTGTGAGTAGTCTATGTGTCTCTGTGTGAGTAGTCTATGGGTGTCTGTGTGAGTAGTCTATGGGTCTCTGTGTGAGTTTGTGGGACTTTGTGTGAGTAGTCTATGGGTCTTTGAGTCTATGGGTATCTGTGCGAGTCAATGGGCTCTGTGTGAGTCTATTTTTCTCTGTGTGAGTCTAATTTTCTCTGTGTGAGTCTAATATTCTCTGTGCTAGTCTGTGGATCTCTGTGTGAGTAGTCTATGGGTCTCTGTGTGAGTCTGTGGGTCTCTGTGTGAGTCAGTGTGTCTCTGTGTGAGTCTAATTTTCTCTGTGCGAGTCTGTGGGTCTCTGTGTGAGTAGTCTATGGGTCTCCGTGTGAGTAGTCTATGGGTCTCTGTGTGAGTAGTCTATGGGTGTCTGTGTGAGTAGTCTATGGGTCTCTGTGTGAGTTTGTGGGACTTTGTGTGAGTAGTCTATGGGTCTTTGAGTCTATGGGTATCTGTGCGAGTCAATGGGTCTCTGTGTGAGTCTATTTTTCTCTGTGTGAGTCTAATTTTCTCTGTGTGAGTCTAATATTCTCTGTGCTAGTCTGTGGATCTCTGTGTGAGTAGTCTATGGGTCTCTGTGTGAGTCTGTGGGTCTCTGTGTGAGTCAGTGTGTCTCTGTGTGAGTCTAATTTTCTCTGTGCGAGTCTGTGGGTCTCTGTGTGAGTAGTCTATGGGTCTCTGTGTGAGTTTATGGGACTTTGTGTGAGTAGTCTATGGGTCTCTGTGTGAGTCAATGGGTCTCTATGTGAGTCAGTGTGTCTCTGTGTGAGTCTAATTTTCTCTGTGCGAGTCTGTGGGTCTCTGTGTGAGTAGTCTATGGGTCTCTGTGTGAGTAGTCTGTGGGTCTCTGTGCGAGTCTGTGGGTCTCTGTGTGAGTAGTCTATGGGTCTCTGTGTGAGTAGTCTATGGGTGTCTGTGTGATGAGTCTATGGGTCTCTGTGTGAGTCTAATAGTCTCTGTGTGAGTCTGTGGATCTCTGTGTGAGTAGTCTATGGGTCTCCGTGTGAGTAGTCTATGGGTCTCTCTGTGAGTAGTCTATGGGTGTCTGTGTGATGAGTCTATGGGTCTCTGTGTGAGTATAATAGTCTCTGTGTGAGTCTGTGGATCTCTGTGTGAGTAGTCTATGGGTCTCCGTGTGAGTAGTCTATGGGTCTCTGTGTGAGTAGTCTATGGGTGTCTGTGTGAGTAGTCTATGGGTCTCTGTGTGAGTTTGTGGGACTTTGTGTGAGTAGTCTATGGGTCTTTGAGTCTATGGGTATCTGTGCGAGTCAATGGGTCTCTGTGTGAGTCTATTTTTCTCTGTGTGAGTCTAATTTTCTCTGTGTGAGTCTAATAAATCTCTGTGCTAGTCTGTGGATCTCTGTGTGAGTAGTCTATGGGTCTCTGTGTGGTGAGTCTATGGGCCTCTGTGTGAGTAGTCTATGGGTCTCTGTGTGAGTCTGTGGGTCTCTGTGTGAGTCAGTGTGTCTCTCTGTGAGTCAGTGTGTCTCTGTGTGAGTCTAATTTTCTCTGTGCGAGTCTGTGGGTCTCTGTGTGAGTAGTCTATGGGTCTCTGTGTGAGTAGTCTGTGGGTCTCTGTGCGAGTCTGTGGGTCTCTGTGTGAGTAGTCTATGGGTCTCTGTGTGAGTAGTCTATGGGTGTCTGTGTGATGAGTCTATGGGTCTCTGTGTGAGTCTAATAGTCTCTGTGTGAGTCTGTGGATCTCTGTGTGAGTAGTCTATGGGTCTCCGTGTGAGTAGTCTATGGGTCTCTGTGTGAGTAGTCTATGGGTGTCTGTGTGATGAGTCTATGGGTCTCTGTGTGAGTTTGTGGGACTTTGTGTGAGTAATCTATGGGTCTTTGAGTCTATGGGTATCTGTGCGAGTCAATGGGTCTCTGTGTGAGTCTATTTTTCTCTGTGTGAGTCTAATTTTCTCTGTGTGAGTCTAATATTCTCTGTGCTAGTCTGTGGATCTCTGTGTGAGTAGTCTATGGGACTCTGTGTGGTGAGTCTATGGGTCTCTGTGTGAGTAGTCTATGGGTCTCTGTGTGAGTCTGTGGGTCTCTGTGTGAGTCAGTGTGTCTCTGTGTGAGTCTAATTTTCTCTGTGCGAGTCTGTGGGTCTCTGTGTGAGTAGTCTATGGGATCTCTGTGTGAGTTTATGGGACTTTGTGTGAGTAGTCTATGGGTCTCTGTGTGAGTCAATGGGTCTCTATGTGAGTCAGTGTGTCTCTGTTTGAGTCTAATTTTCTCTGTGCGAGTCTGTGGGTCTCTGTGTGAGTAGTCTATGGGTCTCTGTGTGAGTAGTCTGTGGGTCTCTGTGCGAGTCTGTGGGTCTCTGTGTGAGTAGTCTATGGGTCTCTGTGTGAGTAGTCTATGGGTGTCTGTGTGATGAGTCTATGGGTCTCTGTGTGAGTCTAATAGTCTCTGTGTGAGTCTGTGGATCTCTGTGTGAGTAGTCTATGGGTCTCCGTGTGAGTAGTCTATGGGTCTCTGTGTGAGTAGTCTATGGGTGTCTGTGTGAGTAGTCTATGGGTCTCTGTGTGAGTTTGTGGGACTTTGTGTGAGTAGTCTATGGGTCTTTGAGTCTATGGGTATCTGTGCGAGTCAATGGGTCTCTGTGTGAGTCTATTTTTCTCTGTGTGAGTCTAATTTTCTCTGTGTGAGTCTAATATTCTCTGTGCTAGTCTGTGGATCTCTGTGTGAGTAGTCTATGGGTCTCTGTGTGGTGAGTCTATGGGTCTCTGTGTGAGTAGTCTATGGGTCTCTGTGTGAGTCTGTGGGTCTCTGTGTGAGTAGTCTATGGGTCTCTGTGTGAGTTTATGGGTATCTGTGTGAGTCATTGGGTCTCTATGCGAGTCAGTGGGTCTCTGTGTGAGTCTAATTTTCTCTGTGTGAGTCTAATTTTCTCTGTGTGAGTCTGTGGGTCTTTGTGTGAGTAGTCTATGGGTCTCTGTGTGAGTCTGTGGGTCTCTGTGTGAGTAGTCTATGGGTCTCTGTGTGAGTCTGTGGGTCTCTGTGTGAGTAGTCTATGGGTCTCTGTGTGAGTTTATGGGACTTTGTGTGAGTAGTCTATGGGTCTCTGTGTGAGTCAATGGGTCTCTATGTGAGTCAGTGTGTCTCTGTGTGAGTCTAATTTTCTCTGTGCGAGTCTGTGGGTCTCTGTGTGAGTAGTCTATGGGTCTCTGTGTGAGTAGTCTGTGGGTCTCTGTGCGAGTCTGTGGGTCTCTGTGTGAGTAGTCTATGGGTCTCTGTGTGAGTAGTCTATGGGTGTCTGTGTGATGAGTCTATGGGTCTCTGTGTGAGTATAATAGTCTCTGTGTGAGTCTGTGGATCTCTGTGTGAGTAGTCTATGGGTCTCCGTGTGAGTAGTTTATGGGTCTCTGTGTGAGTAGTCTATGGGTGTCTGTGTGAGTAGTCTATGGGTCTCTGTGTGAGTTTGTGGGACTTTGTGTGAGTAGTCTATGGGTCTTTGAGTCTATGGGTATCTGTGCGATTCAATGGGTCTCTGTGTGAGTCAATTTTTCTCTGTGTGAGTCTAATTTTCTCTGTGTGAGTCTAATTTTCTCTGTGCTAGTCTGTGGATCTCTGTGTGAGTAGTCTATGGGTCTCTGTGTGGTGAGTCTATGGGCCTCTGTGTGAGTAGTCTATGGGTCTCTGTGCGAGTCTGTGGGTCTCTGTGTGAGTCTGTGGGTCTCTGTGTGAGTAGTCTATGGGTCTCTGTGTGAGTAGTCTGTGGGTCTCTGTGCGAGTCTGTGGGTCTCTGTGTGAGTAGTCTATGGGTCTCTGTGTGAGTAGTCTATGGGTGTCTGTGTGATGAGTCTATGGGTCTCTGTGTGAGTCTAATAGTCTCTGTGTGAGTCTGTGGATCTCTGTGTGAGTAGTCTATGGGTCTCCGTGTGAGTAGTCTATGGGTCTCTGTGTGAGTAGTCTATGGGTGTCTGTGTGAGTAGTCTATGGGTCTCTGTGTGAGTTTGTGGGACTTTGTGTGAGTAGTCTATGGGTCTCTGTGTGAGTCTGTGGGTCTCTGTGTGAGTAGTCTATGGGTCTCTGTGTGAGTTTATGGGACTTTGTGTGAGTAGTCTATGGGTCTCTGTGTGAGTCAATGGGTCTCTATGTGAGTCAGTGTGTCTCTGTGTGAGTCTAATTTTCTCTGTGCGAGTCTGTGGGTCTCTGTGTGAGTAGTCTATGGGTCTCTGTGTGAGTAGTCTGTGGGTCTCTGTGCGAGTCTGTGGGTCTCTGTGTGAGTAGTCTATGGGTCTCTGTGTGAGTAGTCTATGGGTGTCTGTGTGATGAGTCTATGGGTCTCTGTGTGAGTATAATAGTCTCTGTGTGAGTCTGTGGATCTCTGTGTGAGTAGTCTATGGGTCTCCGTGTGAGTAGTTTATGGGTCTCTGTGTGAGTAGTCTATGGGTGTCTGTGTGAGTAGTCTATGGGTCTCTGTGTGAGTTTGTGGGACTTTGTGTGAGTAGTCTATGGGTCTTTGAGTCTATGGGTATCTGTGCGATTCAATGGGTCTCTGTGTGAGTCAATTTTTCTCTGTGTGAGTCTAATTTTCTCTGTGTGAGTCTAATTTTCTCTGTGCTAGTCTGTGGATCTCTGTGTGAGTAGTCTATGGGTCTCTGTGTGAGTCAATGGGTCTCTATGTGAGTCAGTGTGTCTCTGTGTGAGTCTAATTTTCTCTGTGCGAGTCTGTGGGTCTCTGTGTGAGTAGTCTATGGGTCTCTGTGTGAGTAGTCTGTGGGTCTCTGTGCGAGTCTGTGGGTCTCTGTGTGAGTAGTCTATGGGTCTCTGTGTGAGTAGTCTATGGGTGTCTGTGTGATGAGTCTATGGGTCTCTGTGTGAGTATAATAGTCTCTGTGTGAGTCTGTGGATCTCTGTGTGAGTAGTCTATGGGTCTCCGTGTGAGTAGTTTATGGGTCTCTGTGTGAGTAGTCTATGGGTGTCTGTGTGAGTAGTCTATGGGTCTCTGTGTGAGTTTGTGGGACTTTGTGTGAGTAGTCTATGGGTCTTTGAGTCTATGGGTATCTGTGCGATTCAATGGGTCTCTGTGTGAGTCAATTTTTCTCTGTGTGAGTCTAATTTTCTCTGTGTGAGTCTAATTTTCTCTGTGCTAGTCTGTGGATCTCTGTGTGAGTAGTCTATGGGTCTCTGTGTGGTGAGTCTATGGGCCTCTGTGTGAGTAGTCTATGGGTCTCTGTGCGAGTCTGTGGGTCTCTGTGTGAGTCTGTGGGTCTCTGTGTGAGTAGTCTATGGGTCTCTGTGTGAGTAGTCTGTGGGTCTCTGTGCGAGTCTGTGGGTCTCTGTGTGAGTAGTCTATGGGTCTCTGTGTGAGTAGTCTATGGGTGTCTGTGTGATGAGTCTATGGGTCTCTGTGTGAGTCTAATAGTCTCTGTGTGAGTCTGTGGATCTCTGTGTGAGTAGTCTATGGGTCTCCGTGTGAGTAGTCTATGGGTCTCTGTGTGAGTAGTCTATGGGTGTCTGTGTGAGTAGTCTATGGGTCTCTGTGTGAGTTTGTGGGACTTTGTGTGAGTAGTCTATGGGTCTCTGTGTGAGTCTGTGGGTCTCTGTGTGAGTAGTCTATGGGTCTCTGTGTGAGTTTATGGGACTTTGTGTGAGTAGTCTATGGGTCTCTGTGTGAGTCAATGGGTCTCTATGTGAGTCAGTGTGTCTCTGTGTGAGTCTAATTTTCTCTGTGCGAGTCTGTGGGTCTCTGTGTGAGTAGTCTATGGGTCTCTGTGTGAGTAGTCTGTGGGTCTCTGTGCGAGTCTGTGGGTCTCTGTGTGAGTAGTCTATGGGTCTCTGTGTGAGTAGTCTATGGGTGTCTGTGTGATGAGTCTATGGGTCTCTGTGTGAGTATAATAGTCTCTGTGTGAGTCTGTGGATCTCTGTGTGAGTAGTCTATGGGTCTCCGTGTGAGTAGTTTATGGGTCTCTGTGTGAGTAGTCTATGGGTGTCTGTGTGAGTAGTCTATGGGTCTCTGTGTGAGTTTGTGGGACTTTGTGTGAGTAGTCTATGGGTCTTTGAGTCTATGGGTATCTGTGCGATTCAATGGGTCTCTGTGTGAGTCAATTTTTCTCTGTGTGAGTCTAATTTTCTCTGTGTGAGTCTAATTTTCTCTGTGCTAGTCTGTGGATCTCTGTGTGAGTAGTCTATGGGTCTCTGTGTGGTGAGTCTATGGGCCTCTGTGTGAGTAGTCTATGGGTCTCTGTGTGAGTCTGTGGGTCTCTATGTGAGTCAGTGTGTCTCTGTGTGAGTCTAATTTTCTCTGTGCGAGTCTGTGGGTCTCTGTGTGAGTAGTCTATGGGTCTCTGTGTGAGTAGTCTGTGGGTCTCTGTGCGAGTCTGTGGGTCTCTGTGTGAGTAGTCTATGGGTCTCTGTGTGAGTAGTCTATGGGTGTCTGTGTGATGAGTCTATGGGTCTCTGTGTGAGTCTAATAGTCTCTGTGTGAGTCTGTGGATCTCTGTGTGAGTAGTCTATGGGTCTCCGTGTGAGTAGTCTATGGGTCTCTGTGTGAGTAGTCTATGGGTGTCTGTGTGAGTAGTCTATGGGTCTCTGTGTGAGTTTGTGGGACTTTGTGTGAGTAGTCTATGGGTCTTTGAGTCTATGGGTATCTGTGCGAGTCAATGGGTCTCTGTGTGAGTCTATTTTTCTCTGTGTGAGTCTAATTTTCTCTGTGTGAGTCTAATATTCTCTGTGCTAGTCTGTGGATCTCTGTGTGAGTAGTCTATGGGTCTCTGTTTGGTGAGTCTATGGGTCTCTGTGTGAGTAGTCTATGGGTCTCTGTGTGAGTCTGTGGGTCTCTGTGTGAGTCAGTGTGTCTCTGTGTGAGTCTAATTTTCTCTGTGCGAGTCTGTGGGTCTCTGTGTGAGTAGTCTATGGGTCTCTGTGTGAGTTTATGGGTATCTGTGTGAGTCATTGGGTCTCTATGCGAGTCAGTGGGTCTCTGTGTGAGTCTAATTTTCTCTGTGTGAGTCTAATTTTCTCTGTGTGAGTCTGTGGGTCTTTGTGTGAGTAGTCTATGGGTCTCTGTGTGAGTAGTCTGTGGGTTTCTGTGCGAGTCTGTGGGTCTCTGTGTGAGTCTGTGGGTCTCTGTGTGAGTAGTCTATGGGTCTCTGTGTGAGTAGTCTGTGGGTCTCTGTGCGAGTCTGTGGGTCTCTGTGTGAGTAGTCTATGGGTCTCTGTGTGAGTAGTCTATGGGTGTCTGTGTGATGAGTCTATGGGTCTCTGTGTGAGTCTAATAGTCTCTGTGTGAGTCTGTGGATCTCTGTGTGAGTAGTCTATGGGTCTCCGTGTGAGTAGTCTATGGGTCTCTGTGTGAGTAGTCTATGGGTGTCTGTGTGAGTAGTCTATGGGTCTCTGTGTGAGTTTGTGGGACTTTGTGTGAGTAGTCTATGGGTCTCTGTGTGAGTCTGTGGGTCTCTGTGTGAGTAGTCTATGGGTCTCTGTGTGAGTTTATGGGACTTTGTGTGAGTAGTCTATGGGTCTCTGTGTGAGTCAATCGGTCTCTATGTGAGTCAGTGTGTCTCTGTGTGAGTCTAATTTTCTCTGTGCGAGTCTGTGGGTCTCTGTGTGAGTAGTCTATGGGTCTCTGTGTGAGTAGTCTGTGGGTCTCTGTGCGAGTCTGTGGGTCTCTGTGTGAGTAGTCTATGGGTCTCTGTGTGAGTAGTCTATGGGTGTCTGTGTGATGAGTCTATGGGTCTCTGTGTAAGTATAATAGTCTCTGTGTGAGTCTGTGGATCTCTGTGTGAGTAGTCTATGGGTCTCCGTGTGAGTAGTTTATGGGTCTCTGTGTGAGTAGTCTATGGGTGTCTGTGTGAGTAGTCTATGGGTCTCTGTGTGAGTTTGTGGGACTTTGTGTGAGTAGTCTATGGGTCTTTGAGTCTATGGGTATCTGTGCGATTCAATGGGTCTCTGTGTGAGTCAATTTTTCTCTGTGTGAGTCTAATTTTCTCTGTGTGAGTCTAATTTTCTCTGTGCTAGTCTGTGGATCTCTGTGTGAGTAGTCTATGGGTCTCTGTGTGGTGAGTCTATGGGCCTCTGTGTGAGTAGTCTATGGGTCTCTGTGTGAGTCTGTGGGTCTCTGTGTGAGTCAGTGTGTCTCTGTGTGAGTCTAATTTTCTCTGTGCGAGTCTGTGGGTCTCTGTGTGAGTAGTCTATGGGTCTCTGTGTGAGTAGTCTGTGGGTCTCTGTTCGAGTCTGTGGGTCTCTGTGTGAGTAGTCTATGGGTCTCTGTGTGAGTAGTCTATGGGTGTCTGTGTGATGAGTCTATGGGTCTCTGTGTGAGTATAATAGTCTCTGTGTGAGTCTGTGGATCTCTGTGTGAGTAGTCTATGGGTCTCCGTGTGAGTAGTCTATGGGTCTCTGTGTGAGTAGTCTATGGGTGTCTGTGTGAGTAGTCTATGGGTCTCTGTGTGAGTTTGTGGGACTTTGTGTGAGTAGTCTATGGGTCTTTGAGTCTATGGGTATCTGTGCGAGTCAATGGGTCTCTGTGTGAGTCTATTTTTCTCTGTGTGAGTCTAATTTTCTCTGTGTGAGTCTAATAAATCTCTGTGCTAGTCTGTGGATCTCTGTGTGAGTAGTCTATGGGTCTCTGTGTGGTGAGTCTATGGGCCTCTGTGTGAGTAGTCTATGGGTCTCTGTGTGAGTCTGTGGGTCTCTGTGTGAGTCAGTGTGTCTCTCTGTGAGTCAGTGTGTCTCTGTGTGAGTCTAATTTTCTCTGTGCGAGTCTGTGGGTCTCTGTGTGAGTAGTCTATGGGTCTCTGTGTGAGTAGTCTGTGGGTCTCTGTGCGAGTCTGTGGGTCTCTGTGTGAGTAGTCTATGGGTCTCTGTGTGAGTAGTCTATGGGTGTCTGTGTGATGAGTCTATGGGTCTCTGTGTGAGTCTAATAGTCTCTGTGTGAGTCTGTGGATCTCTGTGTGAGTAGTCTATGGGTCTCCGTGTGAGTAGTCTATGGGTCTCTGTGTGAGTAGTCTATGGGTGTCTGTGTGATGAGTCTATGGGTCTCTGTGTGAGTTTGTGGGACTTTGTGTGAGTAATCTATGGGTCTTTGAGTCTATGGGTATCTGTGCGAGTCAATGGGTCTCTGTGTGAGTCTATTTTTCTCTGTGTGAGTCTAATTTTCTCTGTGTGAGTCTAATATTCTCTGTGCTAGTCTGTGGATCTCTGTGTGAGTAGTCTATGGGACTCTGTGTGGTGAGTCTATGGGTCTCTGTGTGAGTAGTCTATGGGTCTCTGTGTGAGTCTGTGGGTCTCTGTGTGAGTCAGTGTGTCTCTGTGTGAGTCTAATTTTCTCTGTGCGAGTCTGTGGGTCTCTGTGTGAGTAGTCTATGGGTCTCTGTGTGAGTTTATGGGACTTTGTGTGAGTAGTCTATGGGTCTCTGTGTGAGTCAATGGGTCTCTATGTGAGTCAGTGTGTCTCTGTTTGAGTCTAATTTTCTCTGTGCGAGTCTGTGGGTCTCTGTGTGAGTAGTCTATGGGTCTCTGTGTGAGTAGTCTGTGGGTCTCTGTGCGAGTCTGTGGGTCTCTGTGTGAGTAGTCTATGGGTCTCTGTGTGAGTAGTCTATGGGTGTCTGTGTGATGAGTCTATGGGTCTCTGTGTGAGTCTAATAGTCTCTGTGTGAGTCTGTGGATCTCTGTGTGAGTAGTCTATGGGTCTCCGTGTGAGTAGTCTATGGGTCTCTGTGTGAGTAGTCTATGGGTGTCTGTGTGAGTAGTCTATGGGTCTCTGTGTGAGTTTGTGGGACTTTGTGTGAGTAGTCTATGGGTCTTTGAGTCTATGGGTATCTGTGCGAGTCAATGGGTCTCTGTGTGAGTCTATTTTTCTCTGTGTGAGTCTAATTTTCTCTGTGTGAGTCTAATATTCTCTGTGCTAGTCTGTGGATCTCTGTGTGAGTAGTCTATGGGTCTCTGTGTGGTGAGTCTATGGGTCTCTGTGTGAGTAGTCTATGGGTCTCTGTGTGAGTCTGTGGGTCTCTGTGTGAGTAGTCTATGGGTCTCTGTGTGAGTTTATGGGTATCTGTGTGAGTCATTGGGTCTCTATGCGAGTCAGTGGGTCTCTGTGTGAGTCTAATTTTCTCTGTGTGAGTCTAATTTTCTCTGTGTGAGTCTGTGGGTCTTTGTGTGAGTAGTCTATGGGTCTCTGTGTGAGTAGTCTGTGGGTTTCTGTGCGAGTCTGTGGGTCTCTGTGTGAGTCTGTGGGTCTCTGTGTGAGTAGTCTATGGGTCTCTGTGTGAGTAGTCTGTGGGTCTCTGTGCGAGTCTGTGGGTCTCTGTGTGAGTAGTCTATGGGTCTCTGTGTGAGTAGTCTATGGGTGTCTGTGTGATGAGTCTATGGGTCTCTGTGTGAGTCTAATAGTCTCTGTGTGAGTCTGTGGATCTCTGTGTGAGTAGTCTATGGGTCTCCGTGTGAGTAGTCTATGGGTCTCTGTGTGAGTAGTCTATGGGTGTCTGTGTGAGTAGTCTATGGGTCTCTGTGTGAGTTTGTGGGACTTTGTGTGAGTAGTCTATGGGTCTCTGTGTGAGTTTGTGGGACTTTGTGTGAGTAGTCTATGGGTCTTTGAGTCTATGGGTATCTGTGCGATTCAATGGGTCTCTGTGTGAGTCAATTTTTCTCTGTGTGAGTCTAATTTTCTCTGTGTGAGTCTAATTTTCTCTGTGCTAGTCTGTGGATCTCTGTGTGAGTAGTCTATGGGTCTCTGTGTGGTGAGTCTATGGGCCTCTGTGTGAGTAGTCTATGGGTCTCTGTGTGAGTCTGTGGGTCTCTGTGTGAGTCAGTGTGTCTCTGTGTGAGTCTAATTTTCTCTGTGCGAGTCTGTGGGTCTCTGTGTGAGTAGTCTATGGGTCTCTGTGTGAGTAGTCTGTGGGTCTCTGTTCGAGTCTGTGGGTCTCTGTGTGAGTAGTCTATGGGTCTCTGTGTGAGTAGTCTATGGGTGTCTGTGTGATGAGTCTATGGGTCTCTGTGTGAGTATAATAGTCTCTGTGTGAGTCTGTGGATCTCTGTGTGAGTAGTCTATGGGTCTCCGTGTGAGTAGTCTATGGGTCTCTGTGTGAGTAGTCTATGGGTGTCTGTGTGAGTAGTCTATGGGTCTCTGTGTGAGTTTGTGGGACTTTGTGTGAGTAGTCTATGGGTCTTTGAGTCTATGGGTATCTGTGCGAGTCAATGGGTCTCTGTGTGAGTCTATTTTTCTCTTTGTGAGTCTAATTTTCTCTGTGTGAGTCTAATAAATCTCTGTGCTAGTCTGTGGATCTCTGTGTGAGTAGTCTATGGGTCTCTGTGTGGTGAGTCTATGGGCCTCTGTGTGAGTAGTCTATGGGTCTCTGTGTGAGTCTGTGGGTCTCTGTGTGAGTCAGTGTGTCTCTCTGTGAGTCAGTGTGTCTCTGTGTGAGTCTAATTTTCTCTGTGCGAGTCTGTGGGTCTCTGTGTGAGTAGTCTATGGGTCTCTGTGTGAGTAGTCTGTGGGTCTCTGTGCGAGTCTGTGGGTCTCTGTGTGAGTAGTCTATGGGTCTCTGTGTGAGTAGTCTATGGGTGTCTGTGTGATGAGTCTATGGGTCTCTGTGTGAGTCTAATAGTCTCTGTGTGAGAGTGTGGATCTCTGTGTGAGTAGTCTATGGGTCTCCGTGTGAGTAGTCTATGGGTCTCTGTGTGAGTAGTCTATGGGTGTCTGTGTGATGAGTCTATGGGTCTCTGTGTGAGTTTGTGGGACTTTGTGTGAGTAATCTGTGGGTCTTTGAGTCTATGGGTATCTGTGCGAGTCAATGGGTCTCTGTGTGAGTCTATTTTTCTCTGTGTGAGTCTAATTTTCTCTGTGTGAGTCTAATATTCTCTGTGCTAGTCTGTGGATCTCTGTGTGAGTAGTCTATGGGACTCTGTGTGGTGAGTCTATGGGTCTCTGTGTGAGTAGTCTATGGGTCTCTGTGTGTGTCTGTGGGTCTCTGTGTGAGTCAGTGTGTCTCTGTGTGAGTCTAATTTTCTCTGTGCGAGTCTGTGGGTCTCTGTGTGAGTAGTCTATGGGTCTCTGTGTGAGTTTATGGGACTTTGTGTGAGTAGTCTATGGGTCTCTGTGTGAGTCAATGGGTCTCTATGTGAGTCAGTGTGTCTCTGTTTGAGTCTAATTTTCTCTGTGCGAGTCTGTGGGTCTCTGTGTGAGTAGTCTATGGGTCTCTGTGTGAGTAGTCTGTGGGTCTCTGTGCGAGTCTGTGGGTCTCTGTGTGAGTAGTCTATGGGTCTCTGTGTGAGTAGTCTATGGGTGTCTGTGTGATGAGTCTATGGGTCTCTGTGTGAGTCTAATAGTCTCTGTGTGAGTCTGTGGATCTCTGTGTGAGTAGTCTATGGGTCTCCGTGTGAGTAGTCTATGGGTCTCTGTGTGAGTAGTCTATGGGTGTCTGTGTGAGTAGTCTATGGGTCTCTGTGTGAGTTTGTGGGACTTTGTGTGAGTAGTCTATGGGTCTTTGAGTCTATGGGTATCTGTGCGAGTCAATGGGTCTCTGTGTGAGTCTATTTTTCTCTGTGTGAGTCTAATTTTCTCTGTGTGAGTCTAATATTCTCTGTGCTAGTCTGTGGATCTCTGTGTGAGTAGTCTATGGGTCTCTGTGTGGTGAGTCTATGGGTCTCTGTGTGAGTAGTCTATGGGTCTCTGTGTGAGTCTGTGGGTCTCTGTGTGAGTAGTCTATGGGTCTCTGTGTGAGTTTATGGGTATCTGTGTGAGTCATTGGGTCTCTATGCGAGTCAGTGGGTCTCTGTGTGAGTCTAATTTTCTCTGTGTGAGTCTAATTTTCTCTGTGTGAGTCTGTGGGTCTTTGTGTGAGTAGTCTATGGGTCTCTGTGTGAGTAGTCTGTGGGTTTCTGTGCGAGTCTGTGGGTCTCTGTGTGAGTCTGTGGGTCTCTGTGTGAGTAGTCTATGGGTCTCTGTGTGAGTAGTCTGTGGGTCTCTGTGCGAGTCTGTGGGTCTCTGTGTGAGTAGTCTATGGGTCTCTGTGTGAGTAGTCTATGGGTGTCTGTGTGATGAGTCTATGGGTCTCTGTGTGAGTCTAATAGTCTCTGTGTGAGTCTGTGGATCTCTGTGTGAGTAGTCTATGGGTCTCCGTGTGAGTAGTCTATGGGTCTCTGTGTGAGTAGTCTATGGGTGTCTGTGTGAGTAGTCTATGGGTCTCTGTGTGAGTTTGTGGGACTTTGTGTGAGTAGTCTATGGGTCTCTGTGTGAGTCTGTGGGTCTCTGTGTGAGTAGTCTATGGGTCTCTATGTGAGTTTATGGGACTTTGTGTGAGTAGTCTATGGGTCTCTGTGTGAGTCAATGGGTCTCTATGTGAGTCAGTGTGTCTCTGTGTGAGTCTAATTTTCTTTGTGCGAGTCTGTGGGTCTCTGTGTGAGTAGTCTATGGGTCTCTGTGTGAGTAGTCTGTGGGTCTCTGTGCGAGTCTGTGGGTCTCTGTGTGAGTAGTCTATGGGTCTCTGTGTGAGTAGTCTATGGGTGTCTGTGTGATGAGTCTATGGGTCTCTGTGTGAGTATAATAGTCTCTGTGTGAGTCTGTGGATCTCTGTGTGAGTAGTCTATGGGTCTCCGTGTGAGTAGTCTATGTGTCTCTGTGTGAGTAGTCTATGGGTGTCTGTGTGAGTAGTCTATGGGTCTCTGTGTGAGTTTGTGGGACTTTGTGTGAGTAGTCTATGGGTCTTTGAGTCTATGGGTATCTGTGCGAGTCAATGGGCTCTGTGTGAGTCTATTTTTCTCTGTGTGAGTCTAATTTTCTCTGTGTGAGTCTAATATTCTCTGTGCTAGTCTGTGGATCTCTGTGTGAGTAGTCTATGGGTCTCTGTGTGAGTCTGTGGGTATCTGTGTGAGTCAGTGTGTCTCTGTGTGAGTCTAATTTTCTCTGTGCGAGTCTGTGGGTCTCTGTGTGAGTAGTCTATGGGTCTCCGTGTGAGTAGTCTATGGGTCTCTGTGTGAGTAGTCTATGGGTGTCTGTGTGAGTAGTCTATGGGTCTCTGTGTGAGTTTGTGGGACTTTGTGTGAGTAGTCTATGGGTCTTTGAGTCTATGGGTATCTGTGCGAGTCAATGGGTCTCTGTGTGAGTCTATTTTTCTCTGTGTGAGTCTAATTTTCTCTGTGTGAGTCTAATATTCTCTGTGCTAGTCTGTGGATCTCTGTGTGAGTAGTCTATGGGTCTCTGTGTGAGTCTGTGGGTCTCTGTGTGAGTCAGTGTGTCTCTGTGTGAGTCTAATTTTCTCTGTGCGAGTCTGTGGGTCTCTGTGTGAGTAGTCTATGGGTCTCTGTGTGAGTTTATGGGACTTTGTGTGAGTAGTCTATGGGTCTCTGTGTGAGTCAATGGGTCTCTATGTGAGTCAGTGTGTCTCTGTGTGAGTCTAATTTTCTCTGTGCGAGTCTGTGGGTCTCTGTGTGAGTAGTCTATGGGTCTCTGTGTGAGTAGTCTGTGGGTCTCTGTGCGAGTCTGTGGGTCTCTGTGTGAGTAGTCTATGGGTCTCTGTGTGAGTAGTCTATGGGTGTCTGTGTGATGAGTCTATGGGTCTCTGTGTGAGTCTAATAGTCTCTGTGTGAGTCTGTGGATCTCTGTGTGAGTAGTCTATGGGTCTCCGTGTGAGTAGTCTATGGGTCTCTGTGTGAGTAGTCTATGGGTGTCTGTGTGAGTAGTCTATGGGTCTCTGTGTGAGTTTGTGGGACTTTGTGTGAGTAGTCTATGGGTCTTTGAGTCTATGGGTATCTGTGCGAGTCAATGGGTCTCTGTGTGAGTCTATTTTTCTCTGTGTGAGTCTAATTTTCTCTGTGTGAGTCTAATATTCTCTGTGCTAGTCTGTGGATCTCTGTGTGAGTAGTCTATGGGTCTCTGTTTGGTGAGTCTATGGGTCTCTGTGTGAGTAGTCTATGGGTCTCTGTGTGAGTCTGTGGGTCTCTGTGTGAGTCAGTGTGTCTCTGTGTGAGTCTAATTTTCTCTGTGCGAGTCTGTGGGTCTCTGTGTGAGTAGTCTATGGGTCTCTGTGTGAGTTTATGGGTATCTGTGTGAGTCATTGGGTCTCTATGCGAGTCAGTGGGTCTCTGTGTGAGTCTAATTTTCTCTGTGTGAGTCTAATTTTCTCTGTGTGAGTCTGTGGGTCTTTGTGTGAGTAGTCTATGGGTCTCTGTGTGAGTAGTCTGTGGGTTTCTGTGCGAGTCTGTGGGTCTCTGTGTGAGTCTGTGGGTCTCTGTGTGAGTAGTCTATGGGTCTCTGTGTGAGTAGTCTGTGGGTCTCTGTGCGAGTCTGTGGGTCTCTGTGTGAGTAGTCTATGGGTCTCTGTGTGAGTAGTCTATGGGTGTCTGTGTGATGAGTCTATGGGTCTCTGTGTGAGTCTAATAGTCTATGTGTGAGTCTGTGGATCTCTGTGTGAGTAGTCTATGGGTCTCCGTGTGAGTAGTCTATGGGTCTCTGTGTGAGTAGTCTATGGGTGTCTGTGTGAGTAGTCTATGGGTCTCTGTGTGAGTTTGTGGGACTTTGTGTGAGTAGTCTATGGGTCTCTGTGTGAGTCTGTGGGTCTCTGTGTGAGTAGTCTATGGGTCTCTGTGTGAGTTTATGGGACTTTGTGTGAGTAGTCTATGGGTCTCTGTGTGAGTCTGTGGGTCTCTGTGTGAGTAGTCTATGGGTCTCTGTGTGAGTTTATGGGACTTTGTGTGAGTAGTCTATGGGTCTCTGTGTGAGTCTGTGGGTCTCTGTGTGAGTCAGTGTGTCTCTGTGTGAGTCTAATTTTCTCTGTGCGAGTCTGTGGGTCTCTGTGTGAGTAGTCTATGGGTCTCTGTGTGAGTTTATGGGACTTTGTGTGAGTAGTCTATGGGTCTCTGTGTGAGTCAATGGGTCTCTATGTGAGTCAGTGTGTCTCTGTGTGAGTCTAATTTTCTCTGTGCGAGTCTGTGGGTCTCTGTGTGAGTAGTCTATGGGTCTCTGTGTGAGTAGTCTGTGGGTCTCTGTGCGAGTCTGTGGGTCTCTGTGTGAGTAGTCTATGGGTCTCTGTGTGAGTAGTCTATGGGTGTCTGTGTGATGAGTCTATGGGTCTCTGTGTGAGTCTAATAGTCTCTGTGTGAGTCTGTGGATCTCTGTGTGAGTAGTCTATGGGTCTCCGTGTGAGTAGTCTATGGGTCTCTGTGTGAGTAGTCTATGGGTGTCTGTGTGAGTAGTCTATGGGTCTTTGAGTCTATGGGTATCTGTGCGAGTCAATGGGTCTCTGTGTGAGTCTATTTTTCTCTGTGTGAGTCTAATTTTCTCTGTGTGAGTCTAATATTCTCTGTGCTAGTCTGTGGATCTCTGTGTGAGTAGTCTATGGGTCTCTGTGTGGTGAGTCTATGGGTCTCTGTGTGAGTAGTCTATGGGTCTCTGTGTGAGTCTGTGGGTCTCTGTGTGAGTCAGTGTGTCTCTGTGTGAGTCTAATTTTCTCTGTGCGAGTCTGTGGGTCTCTGTGTGAGTAGTCTATGGGTCTCTGTGTGAGTTTATGGGTATCTGTGTGAGTCATTGGGTCTCTATGCGAGTCAGTGGGTCTCTGTGTGAGTCTAATTTTCTCTGTGTGAGTCTAATTTTCTCTGTGTGAGTCTGTGGGTCTTTGTGTGAGTAGTCTATGGGTCTCTGTGTGAGTAGTCTGTGGGTTTCTGTGCGAGTCTGTGGGTCTCTGTGTGAGTCTGTGGGTCTCTGTGTGAGTAGTCTATGGGTCTCTGTGTGAGTAGTCTGTGGGTCTCTGTGCGAGTCTGTGGGTCTCTGTGTGAGTAGTCTATGGGTCTCTGTGTGAGTAGTCTATGGGTGTCTGTGTGATGAGTCTATGGGTCTCTGTGTGAGTCTAATAGTCTCTGTGTGAGTCTGTGGATCTCTGTGTGAGTAGTCTATGGGTCTCCGTGTGAGTAGTCTATGGGTCTCTGTGTGAGTAGTCTATGGGTGTCTGTGTGAGTAGTCTATGGGTCTCTGTGTGAGTTTGTGGGACTTTGTGTGAGTAGTCTATGGGTCTCTGTGTGAGTCTGTGGGTCTCTGTGTGAGTAGTCTATGGGTCTCTGTGTGAGTTTATGGGACTTTGTGTGAGTAGTCTATGGGTCTCTGTGTGAGTCAATGGGTCTCTATGTGAGTCAGTGTGTCTCTGTGTGAGTCTAATTTTCTCTGTGCGAGTCTGTGGGTCTCTGTGTGAGTAGTCTATGGGTCTCTGTGTGAGTAGTCTGTGGGTCTCTGTGCGAGTCTGTGGGTCTCTGTGTGAGTAGTCTATGGGTCTCTGTGTGAGTAGTCTATGGGTGTCTGTGTGATGAGTCTATGGGTCTCTGTGTGAGTATAATAGTCTCTGTGTGAGTCTGTGGATCTCTGTGTGAGTAGTCTATGGGTCTCCGTGTGAGTAGTCTATGTGTCTCTGTGTGAGTAGTCTATGGGTGTCTGTGTGAGTAGTCTATGGGTCTCTGTGTGAGTTTGTGGGACTTTGTGTGAGTAGTCTATGGGTCTTTGAGTCTATGGGTATCTGTGCGAGTCAATGGGCTCTGTGTGAGTCTATTTTTCTCTGTGTGAGTCTAATTTTCTCTGTGTGAGTCTAATATTCTCTGTGCTAGTCTGTGGATCTCTGTGTGAGTAGTCTATGGGTCTCTGTGTGAGTCTGTGGGTCTCTGTGTGAGTCAGTGTGTCTCTGTGTGAGTCTAATTTTCTCTGTGCGAGTCTGTGGGTCTCTGTGTGAGTAGTCTATGGGTCTCCGTGTGAGTAGTCTATGGGTCTCTGTGTGAGTAGTCTATGGGTGTCTGTGTGAGTAGTCTATGGGTCTCTGTGTGAGTTTGTGGGACTTTGTGTGAGTAGTCTATGGGTCTTTGAGTCTATGGGTATCTGTGCGAGTCAATGGGTCTCTGTGTGAGTCTATTTTTCTCTGTGTGAGTCTAATTTTCTCTGTGTGAGTCTAATATTCTCTGTGCTAGTCTGTGGATCTCTGTGTGAGTAGTCTATGGGTCTCTGTGTGAGTCTGTGGGTCTCTGTGTGAGTCAGTGTGTCTCTGTGTGAGTCTAATTTTCTCTGTGCGAGTCTGTGGGTCTCTGTGTGAGTAGTCTATGGGTCTCTGTGTGAGTTTATGGGACTTTGTGTGAGTAGTCTATGGGTCTCTGTGTGAGTCAATGGGTCTCTATGTGAGTCAGTGTGTCTCTGTGTGAGTCTAATTTTCTCTGTGCGAGTCTGTGGGTCTCTGTGTGAGTAGTCTATGGGTCTCTGTGTGAGTAGTCTGTGGGTCTCTGTGCGAGTCTGTGGGTCTCTGTGTGAGTAGTCTATGGGTCTCTGTGTGAGTAGTCTATGGGTGTCTGTGTGATGAGTCTATGGGTCTCTGTGTGAGTCTAATAGTCTCTGTGTGAGTCTGTGGATCTCTGTGTGAGTAGTCTATGGGTCTCCGTGTGAGTAGTCTATGGGTCTCTCTGTGAGTAGTCTATGGGTGTCTGTGTGATGAGTCTATGGGTCTCTGTGTGAGTATAATAGTCTCTGTGTGAGTCTGTGGATCTCTGTGTGAGTAGTCTATGGGTCTCCGTGTGAGTAGTCTATGGGTCTCTGTGTGAGTAGTCTATGGGTGTCTGTGTGAGTAGTCTATGGGTCTCTGTGTGAGTTTGTGGGACTTTGTGTGAGTAGTCTATGGGTCTTTGAGTCTATGGGTATCTGTGCGAGTCAATGGGTCTCTGTGTGAGTCTATTTTTCTCTGTGTGAGTCTAATTTTCTCTGTGTGAGTCTAATAAATCTCTGTGCTAGTCTGTGGATCTCTGTGTGAGTAGTCTATGGGTCTCTGTGTGGTGAGTCTATGGGCCTCTGTGTGAGTAGTCTATGGGTCTCTGTGTGAGTCTGTGGGTCTCTGTGTGAGTCAGTGTGTCTCTCTGTGAGTCAGTGTGTCTCTGTGTGAGTCTAATTTTCTCTGTGCGAGTCTGTGGGTCTCTGTGTGAGTAGTCTATGGGTCTCTGTGTGAGTAGTCTGTGGGTCTCTGTGCGAGTCTGTGGGTCTCTGTGTGAGTAGTCTATGGGTCTCTGTGTGAGTAGTCTATGGGTGTCTGTGTGATGAGTCTATGGGTCTCTGTGTGAGTCTAATAGTCTCTGTGTGAGTCTGTGGATCTCTGTGTGAGTAGTCTATGGGTCTCCGTGTGAGTAGTCTATGGGTCTCTGTGTGAGTAGTCTATGGGTGTCTGTGTGATGAGTCTATGGGTCTCTGTGTGAGTTTGTGGGACTTTGTGTGAGTAATCTATGGGTCTTTGAGTCTATGGGTATCTGTGCGAGTCAATGGGTCTCTGTGTGAGTCTATTTTTCTCTGTGTGAGTCTAATTTTCTCTGTGTGAGTCTAATATTCTCTGTGCTAGTCTGTGGATCTCTGTGTGAGTAGTCTATGGGACTCTGTGTGGTGAGTCTATGGGTCTCTGTGTGAGTAGTCTATGGGTCTCTGTGTGAGTCTGTGGGTCTCTGTGTGAGTCAGTGTGTCTCTGTGTGAGTCTAATTTTCTCTGTGCGAGTCTGTGGGTCTCTGTGTGAGTAGTCTATGGGATCTCTGTGTGAGTTTATGGGACTTTGTGTGAGTAGTCTATGGGTCTCTGTGTGAGTCAATGGGTCTCTATGTGAGTCAGTGTGTCTCTGTTTGAGTCTAATTTTCTCTGTGCGAGTCTGTGGGTCTCTGTGTGAGTAGTCTATGGGTCTCTGTGTGAGTAGTCTGTGGGTCTCTGTGCGAGTCTGTGGGTCTCTGTGTGAGTAGTCTATGGGTCTCTGTGTGAGTAGTCTATGGGTGTCTGTGTGATGAGTCTATGGGTCTCTGTGTGAGTCTAATAGTCTCTGTGTGAGTCTGTGGATCTCTGTGTGAGTAGTCTATGGGTCTCCGTGTGAGTAGTCTATGGGTCTCTGTGTGAGTAGTCTATGGGTGTCTGTGTGAGTAGTCTATGGGTCTCTGTGTGAGTTTGTGGGACTTTGTGTGAGTAGTCTATGGGTCTTTGAGTCTATGGGTATCTGTGCGAGTCAATGGGTCTCTGTGTGAGTCTATTTTTCTCTGTGTGAGTCTAATTTTCTCTGTGTGAGTCTAATATTCTCTGTGCTAGTCTGTGGATCTCTGTGTGAGTAGTCTATGGGTCTCTGTGTGGTGAGTCTATGGGTCTCTGTGTGAGTAGTCTATGGGTCTCTGTGTGAGTCTGTGGGTCTCTGTGTGAGTAGTCTATGGGTCTCTGTGTGAGTTTATGGGTATCTGTGTGAGTCATTGGGTCTCTATGCGAGTCAGTGGGTCTCTGTGTGAGTCTAATTTTCTCTGTGTGAGTCTAATTTTCTCTGTGTGAGTCTGTGGGTCTTTGTGTGAGTAGTCTATGGGTCTCTGTGTGAGTAGTCTGTGGGTTTCTGTGCGAGTCTGTGGGTCTCTGTGTGAGTCTGTGGGTCTCTGTGTGAGTAGTCTATGGGTCTCTGTGTGAGTAGTCTGTGGGTCTCTGTGCGAGTCTGTGGGTCTCTGTGTGAGTAGTCTATGGGTCTCTGTGTGAGTAGTCTATGGGTGTCTGTGTGATGAGTCTATGGGTCTCTGTGTGAGTCTAATAGTCTCTGTGTGAGTCTGTGGATCTCTGTGTGAGTAGTCTATGGGTCTCCGTGTGAGTAGTCTATGGGTCTCTGTGTGAGTAGTCTATGGGTGTCTGTGTGAGTAGTCTATGGGTCTCTGTGTGAGTTTGTGGGACTTTGTGTGAGTAGTCTATGGGTCTCTGTGTGAGTCTGTGGGTCTCTGTGTGAGTAGTCTATGGGTCTCTGTGTGAGTTTATGGGACTTTGTGTGAGTAGTCTATGGGTCTCTGTGTGAGTCAATGGGTCTCTATGTGAGTCAGTGTGTCTCTGTGTGAGTCTAATTTTCTTTGTGCGAGTCTGTGGGTCTCTGTGTGAGTAGTCTATGGGTCTCTGTGTGAGTAGTCTGTGGGTCTCTGTGCGAGTCTGTGGGTCTCTGTGTGAGTAGTCTATGGGTCTCTGTGTGAGTAGTCTATGGGTGTCTGTGTGATGAGTCTATGGGTCTCTGTGTGAGTATAATAGTCTCTGTGTGAGTCTGTGGATCTCTGTGTGAGTAGTCTATGGGTCTCCGTGTGAGTAGTCTATGTGTCTCTGTGTGAGTAGTCTATGGGTGTCTGTGTGAGTAGTCTATGGGTCTCTGTGTGAGTTTGTGGGACTTTGTGTGAGTAGTCTATGGGTCTTTGAGTCTATGGGTATCTGTGCGAGTCAATGGGCTCTGTGTGAGTCTATTTTTCTCTGTGTGAGTCTAATTTTCTCTGTGTGAGTCTAATATTCTCTGTGCTAGTCTGTGGATCTCTGTGTGAGTAGTCTATGGGTCTCTGTGTGAGTCTGTGGGTCTCTGTGTGAGTAGTCTATGGGTCTCCGTGTGAGTAGTCTATGGGTCTCTGTGTGAGTAGTCTATGGGTGTCTGTGTGAGTAGTCTATGGGTCTCTGTGTGAGTTTGTGGGACTTTGTGTGAGTAGTCTATGGGTCTTTGAGTCTATGGGTATCTGTGCGAGTCAATGGGTCTCTGTGTGAGTCTATTTTTCTCTGTGTGAGTCTAATTTTCTCTGTGTGAGTCTAATATTCTCTGTGCTAGTCTGTGGATCTCTGTGTGAGTAGTCTATGGGTCTCTGTGTGAGTCTGTGGGTCTCTGTGTGAGTCAGTGTGTCTCTGTGTGAGTCTAATTTTCTCTGTGCGAGTCTGTGGGTCTCTGTGTGAGTAGTCTATGGGTCTCTGTGTGAGTTTATGGGACTTTGTGTGAGTAGTCTATGGGTCTCTGTGTGAGTCAATGGGTCTCTATGTGAGTCAGTGTGTCTCTGTGTGAGTCTAATTTTCTCTGTGCGAGTCTGTGGGTCTCTGTGTGAGTAGTCTATGGGTCTCTGTGTGAGTAGTCTGTGGGTCTCTGTGCGAGTCTGTGGGTCTCTGTGTGAGTAGTCTATGGGTCTCTGTGTGAGTAGTCTATGGGTGTCTGTGTGATGAGTCTATGGGTCTCTGTGTGAGTCTAATAGTCTCTGTGTGAGTCTGTGGATCTCTGTGTGAGTAGTCTATGGGTCTCCGTGTGAGTAGTCTATGGGTCTCTGTGTGAGTAGTCTATGGGTGTCTGTGTGAGTAGTCTATGGGTCTCTGTGTGAGTTTGTGGGACTTTGTGTGAGTAGTCTATGGGTCTTTGAGTCTATGGGTATCTGTGCGAGTCAATGGGTCTCTGTGTGAGTCTATTTTTCTCTGTGTGAGTCTAATTTTCTCTGTGTGAGTCTAATATTCTCTGTGCTAGTCTGTGGATCTCTGTGTGAGTAGTCTATGGGTCTCTGTTTGGTGAGTCTATGGGTCTCTGTGTGAGTAGTCTATGGGTCTCTGTGTGAGTCTGTGGGTCTCTGTGTGAGTCAGTGTGTCTCTGTGTGAGTCTTATTTTCTCTGTGCGAGTCTGTGGGTCTCTGTGTGAGTAGTCTATGGGTCTCTGTGTGAGTTTATGGGTATCTGTGTGAGTCATTGGGTCTCTATGCGAGTCAGTGGGTCTCTGTGTGAGTCTAATTTTCTCTGTGTGAGTCTAATTTTCTCTGTGTGAGTCTGTGGGTCTTTGTGTGAGTAGTCTATGGGTCTCTGTGTGAGTAGTCTGTGGGTTTCTGTGCGAGTCTGTGGGTCTCTGTGTGAGTCTGTGGGTCTCTGTGTGAGTAGTCTATGGGTCTCTGTGTGAGTAGTCTGTGGGTCTCTGTGCGAGTCTGTGGGTCTCTGTGTGAGTAGTCTATGGGTCTCTGTGTGAGTAGTCTATGGGTGTCTGTGTGATGAGTCTATGGGTCTCTGTGTGAGTCTAATAGTCTATGTGTGAGTCTGTGGATCTCTGTGTGAGTAGTCTATGGGTCTCCGTGTGAGTAGTCTATGGGTCTCTGTGTGAGTAGTCTATGGGTGTCTGTGTGAGTAGTCTATGGGTCTCTGTGTGAGTTTGTGGGACTTTGTGTGAGTAGTCTATGGGTCTCTGTGTGAGTCTGTGGGTCTCTGTGTGAGTAGTCTATGGGTCTCTGTGTGAGTTTATGGGACTTTGTGTGAGTAGTCTATGGGTCTCTGTGCGAGTCTGTGGGTCTCTGTGTGAGTAGTCTATGGGTCTCTGTGTGAGTTTATGGGACTTTGTGTGAGTAGTCTATGGGTCTCTGTGTGAGTCAATGGGTCTCTATGTGAGTCAGTGTGTCTCTGTGTGAGTCTAATTTTCTCTGTGCGAGCCTGTGGGTCTCTGTGTGAGTAGTCTATGGGTCTCTGTGTGAGTAGTCTGTGGGTCTCTGTGCGAGTCTGTGGGTCTCTGTGTGAGTAGTCTATGGGTCTCTGTGTGAGTAGTCTATGGGTGTCTGTGTGATGAGTCTATGGGTCTCTGTGTGAGTCTAATAGTCTCTGTGTGAGTCTGTGGATCTCTGTGTGAGTAGTCTATGGGTCTCCGTGTGAGTAGTCTATGGGTCTCTGTGTGAGTAGTCTATGGGTGTCTGTGTGAGTAGTCTATGGGTCTTTGAGTCTATGGGTATCTGTGCGAGTCAATGGGTCTCTGTGTGAGTCTATTTTTCTCTGTGTGAGTCTAATTTTCTCTGTGTGAGTCTAATATTCTCTGTGCTAGTCTGTGGATCTCTGTGTGAGTAGTCTATGGGTCTCTGTGTGGTGAGTCTATGGGTCTCTGTGTGAGTAGTCTATGGGTCTCTGTGTGAGTCTGTGGGTCTCTGTGTGAGTCAGTGTGTCTCTGTGTGAGTCTAATTTTCTCTGTGCGAGTCTGTGGGTCTCTGTGTGAGTAGTCTATGGGTCTCTGTGTGAGTTTATGGGTATCTGTGTGAGTCATTGGGTCTCTATGCGAGTCAGTGGGTCTCTGTGTGAGTCTAATTTTCTCTGTGTGAGTCTAATTTTCTCTGTGTGAGTCTGTGGGTCTTTGTGTGAGTAGTCTATGGGTCTCTGTGTGAGTAGTCTGTGGGTTTCTGTGCGAGTCTGTGGGTCTCTGTGTGAGTCTGTGGGTCTCTGTGTGAGTAGTCTATGGGTCTCTGTGTGAGTAGTCTGTGGGTCTCTGTGCGAGTCTGTGGGTCTCTGTGTGAGTAGTCTATGGGTCTCTGTGTGAGTAGTCTATGGGTGTCTGTGTGATGAGTCTATGGGTCTCTGTGTGAGTCTAATAGTCTCTGTGTGAGTCTGTGGATCTCTGTGTGAGTAGTCTATGGGTCTCCGTGTGAGTAGTCTATGGGTCTCTGTGTGAGTAGTCTATGGGTGTCTGTGTGAGTAGTCTATGGGTCTCTGTGTGAGTTTGTGGGACTTTGTGTGAGTAGTCTATCGGTCTCTGTGTGAGTCTGTGGGTCTCTGTGTGAGTAGTCTATGGGTCTCTGTGTGAGTTTATGGGACTTTGTGTGAGTAGTCTATGGGTCTCTGTGTGAGTCAATGGGTCTCTATGTGAGTCAGTGTGTCTCTGTGTGAGTCTAATTTTCTCTGTGCGAGTCTGTGGGTCTCTGTGTGAGTAGTCTATGGGTCTCTGTGTGAGTAGTCTGTGGGTCTCTGTGCGAGTCTGTGGGTCTCTGTGTGAGTAGTCTATGGGTCTCTGTGTGAGTAGTCTATGGGTGTCTGTGTGATGAGTCTATGGGTCTCTGTGTGAGTATAATAGTCTCTGTGTGAGTCTGTGGATCTCTGTGTGAGTAGTCTATGGGTCTCCGTGTGAGTAGTCTATGTGTCTCTGTGTGAGTAGTCTATGGGTGTCTGTGTGAGTAGTCTATGGGTCTCTGTGTGAGTTTGTGGGACTTTGTGTGAGTAGTCTATGGGTCTTTGAGTCTATGGGTATCTGTGCGAGTCAATGGGCTCTGTGTGAGTCTATTTTTCTCTGTGTGAGTCTAATTTTCTCTGTGTGAGTCTAATATTCTCTGTGCTAGTCTGTGGATCTCTGTGTGAGTAGTCTATGGGTCTCTGTGTGAGTCTGTGGGTCTCTGTGTGAGTCAGTGTGTCTCTGTGTGAGTCTAATTTTCTCTGTGCGAGTCTGTGGGTCTCTGTGTGAGTAGTCTATGGGTCTCCGTGTGAGTAGTCTATGGGTCTCTGTGTGAGTAGTCTATGGGTGTCTGTGTGAGTAGTCTATGGGTCTCTGTGTGAGTTTGTGGGACTTTGTGTGAGTAGTCTATGGGTCTTTGAGTCTATGGGTATCTGTGCGAGTCAATGGGTCTCTGTGTGAGTCTATTTTTCTCTGTGTGAGTCTAATTTTCTCTGTGTGAGTTTAATATTCTCTGTGCTAGTCTGTGGATCTCTGTGTGAGTAGTCTATGGGTCTCTGTGTGAGTCTGTGGGTCTCTGTGTGAGTCAGTGTGTCTCTGTGTGAGTCTAATTTTCTCTGTGCGAGTCTGTGGGTCTCTGTGTGAGTAGTCTATGGGTCTCTGTGTGAGTTTATGGGACTTTGTGTGAGTAGTCTATGGGTCTCTGTGTGAGTCAATGGGTCTCTATGTGAGTCAGTGTGTCTCTGTGTGAGTCTAATTTTCTCTGTGCGAGTCTGTGGGTCTCTGTGTGAGTAGTCTATGGGTCTCTGTGTGAGTAGTCTGTGGGTCTCTGTGCGAGTCTGTGGGTCTCTGTGTGAGTAGTCTATGGGTCTCTGTGTGAGTAGTCTATGGGTGTCTGTGTGATGAGTCTATGGGTCTCTGTGTGAGTCTAATAGTCTCTGTGTGAGTCTGTGGATCTCTGTGTGAGTAGTCTATGGGTCTCCGTGTGAGTAGTCTATGGGTCTCTGTGTGAGTAGTCTATGGGTGTCTGTGTGAGTAGTCTATGGGTCTCTGTGTGAGTTTGTGGGACTTTGTGTGAGTAGTCTATGGGTCTTTGAGTCTATGGGTATCTGTGCGAGTCAATGGGTCTCTGTGTGAGTCTATTTTTCTCTGTGTGAGTCTAATTTTCTCTGTGTGAGTCTAATATTCTCTGTGCTAGTCTGTGGATCTCTGTGTGAGTAGTCTATGGGTCTCTGTTTGGTGAGTCTATGGGTCTCTGTGTGAGTAGTCTATGGGTCTCTGTGTGAGTCTGTGGGTCTCTGTGTGAGTCAGTGTGTCTCTGTGTGAGTCTAATTTTCTCTGTGCGAGTCTGTGGGTCTCTGTGTGAGTAGTCTATGGGTCTCTGTGTGAGTTTATGGGTATCTGTGTGAGTCATTGGGTCTCTATGCGAGTCAGTGGGTCTCTGTGTGAGTCTAATTTTCTCTGTGTGAGTCTAATTTTCTCTGTGTGAGTCTGTGGGTCTTTGTGTGAGTAGTCTATGGGTCTCTGTGTGAGTAGTCTGTGGGTTTCTGTGCGAGTCTGTGGGTCTCTGTGTGAGTCTGTGGGTCTCTGTGTGAGTAGTCTATGGGTCTCTGTGTGAGTAGTCTGTGGGTCTCTGTGCGAGTCTGTGGGTCTCTGTGTGAGTAGTCTATGGGTCTCTGTGTGAGTAGTCTATGGGTGTCTGTGTGATGAGTCTATGGGTCTCTGTGTGAGTCTAATAGTCTCTGTGTGAGTCTGTGGATCTCTGTGTGAGTAGTCTATGGGTCTCCGTGTGAGTAGTCTATGGGTCTCTGTGTGAGTAGTCTATGGGTGTCTGTGTGAGTAGTCTATGGGTCTCTGTGTGAGTAGTCTATGGGTGTCTGTGTGATGAGTCTATGGGTCTCTGTGTGAGTATAATAGTCTCTGTGTGAGTCTGTGGATCTCTGTGTGAGTAGTCTATGGGTCTCCGTGTGAGTAGTCTATGGGTCTCTGTGTGAGTAGTCTATGGGTGTCTGTGTGAGTAGTCTATGGGTCTCTGTGTGAGTTTGTGGGACTTTGTGTGAGTAGTCTATGGGTCTTTGAGTCTATGGGTATCTGTGCGAGTCAATGGGTCTCTGTGTGAGTCTATTTTTCTCTGTGTGAGTCTAATTTTCTCTGTGTGAGTCTAATAAATCTCTGTGCTAGTCTGTGGATCTCTGTGTGAGTAGTCTATGGGTCTCTGTGTGGTGAGTCTATGGGCCTCTGTGTGAGTAGTCTATGGGTCTCTGTGTGAGTCTGTGGGTCTCTGTGTGAGTCAGTGTGTCTCTCTGTGAGTCAGTGTGTCTCTGTGTGAGTCTAATTTTCTCTGTGCGAGTCTGTGGGTCTCTGTGTGAGTAGTCTATGGGTCTCTGTGTGAGTAGTCTGTGGGTCTCTGTGCGAGTCTGTGGGTCTCTGTGTGAGTAGTCTATGGGTCTCTGTGTGAGTAGTCTATGGGTGTCTGTGTGATGAGTCTATGGGTCTCTGTGTGAGTCTAATAGTCTCTGTGTGAGTCTGTGGATCTCTGTGTGAGTAGTCTATGGGTCTCCGTGTGAGTAGTCTATGGGTCTCTGTGTGAGTAGTCTATGGGTGTCTGTGTGATGAGTCTATGGGTCTCTGTGTGAGTTTGTGGGACTTTGTGTGAGTAGTCTATGGGTCTTTGAGTCTATGGGTATCTGTGCGAGTCAATGGGTCTCTGTGTGAGTCTATTTTTCTCTGTGTGAGTCTAATTTTCTCTGTGTGAGTCTAATATTCTCTGTGCTAGTCTGTGGATCTCTGTGTGAGTAGTCTATGGGACTCTGTGTGGTGAGTCTATGGGTCTCTGTGTGAGTAGTCTATGGGTCTCTGTGTGAGTCTGTGGGTCTCTGTGTGAGTCAGTGTGTCTCTGTGTGAGTCTAATTTTCTCTGTGCGAGTCTGTGGGTCTCTGTGTGAGTAGTCTATGGGTCTCTGTGTGAGTTTATGGGTATCTGTGTGAGTCATTGGGTCTCTATGCGAGTCAGTGGGTCTCTGTGTGAGTCTAATTTTCTCTGTGTGAGTCTAATTTTCTCTGTGTGAGTCTGTGGGTCTTTGTGTGAGTAGTCTATGGGTCTCTGTGTGAGTAGTCTGTGGGTCTCTGTGCGAGTCTGTGGGTCTCTGTGTGAGTCTATGGGTCTCTGTGTGAGTAGTCTATGGGTCTCTGTGTGAGTAGTCTGTGGGTCTCTGTGTGAGTAGTCTGTGGGTCTCTGTGTGAGTAGTCTGTGGGTCTCTGTGTGAGTAGTCTGTGGGACTTTGTGTGAGTAGTCTATGGGTCTCTGTGTGAGTCTGTGGGTTTCTGTGTGAGTAGTCTATGGGTCTCTGTGTGAGTTTATGGGACTTTGTGTGAGTAGTCTATGGGTCTCTGTGTGAGTCAATGGGTCTCTATGTGAGTCAGTGTGTCTCTGTGTGAGTCTAATTTTCTCTGTGCGAGTCTGTGGGTCTCTGTGTGAGTAGTCTATGGGTCTCTGTGTGAGTAGTCTGTGGGTCTCTGTGTGAGTCTGTGGGTCTCTGTGTGAGTAGTCTATGGGTCTCTGTGTGAGTAGTCTATGGGTGTCTGTGTGATGAGTCTATGGGTCTCTGTGTGAGTCTAATAGTCTCTGTGTGAGTCTGTGGATCTCTGTGTGAGTAGTCTATGGGTCTCCGTGTGAGTAGTCTATGGGTCTCTGTGTGAGTAGTCTATGGGTGTCTGTGTGAGTAGTCTATGGGTCTCTGTGTGAGTTTGTGGGACTTTGTGTGAGTAGTCTATGGGTCTTTGAGTCTATGGGTATCTGTGCGAGTCAATGGGTCTCTGTGTGAGTCTATTTTTCTCTGTGTGAGTCTAATTTTCTCTGTGTGAGTCTAATATTCTCTGTGCTAGTCTGTGGATCTCTGTGTGAGTAGTCTATGGGTCTCTGTGTGAGTAGTCTGTGGGTCTCTGTGTGAGTAGTCTATGGGTGTCTGTGTGATGAGTCTATGGGTCTCTGTGTGAGTCTAATAGTCTCTGTGTGAGTCTGTGGATCTCTGTGTGAGTAGTCTATGGGTCTCCGTGTGAGTAGTCTATGGGTCTCTGTGTGAGTAGTCTATGGGTGTCTGTGTGAGTAGTCTATGGGTCTCTGTGTGAGTTTGTGGGACTTTGTGTGAGTAGTCTATGGGTCTTTGAGTCTATGGGTATCTGTGCGAGTCAATGGGTCTCTGTGTGAGTCTATTTTTCTCTGTGTGAGTCTAATTTTCTCTGTGTGAGTCTAATATTCTCTGTGCTAGTCTGTGGATCTCTGTGTGAGTAGTCTATGGGTCTCTGTGTGAGTAGTCTGTGGGTCTCTGTGCGAGTCTGTGGGTCTCTGTGTGAGTAGTCTATGGGTCTCTGTGTGAGTAGTCTATGGGTGTCTGTGTGATGAGTCTATGGGTCTCTGTGTGAGTCTAATAGTCTCTGTGTGAGTCTGTGGATCTCTGTGTGAGTAGTCTATGGGTCTCCGTGTGAGTAGTCTATGGGTCTCTGTGTGAGTAGTCTATGGGTGTCTGTGTGAGTAGTCTATGGGTCTCTGTGTGAGTTTGTGGGACTTTGTGTGAGTAGTCTATGGGTCTTTGAGTCTATGGGTATCTGTGCGAGTCAATGGGTCTCTGTGTGAGTCTATTTTTCTCTGTGTGAGTCTAATTTTCTCTGTGTGAGTCTAATATTCTCTGTGCTAGTCTGTGGATCTCTGTGTGAGTAGTCTATGGCTCTCTGTGTGGTGAGTCTGTGGATCTCTGTGTGAGTAGTCTATGGGTCTCCGTGTGAGTAGTCTATGGGTCTCTGTGTGAGTAGTCTATGGGTGTCTGTGTGAGTAGTCTATGGGTCTCTGTGTGAGTTTGTGGGACTTTGTGTGAGTAGTCTATGGGTCTCTGTGTGAGTTTATGGGTATCTGTGTGAGTCATTGGGTCTCTATGCGAGTCAGTGGGTCTCTGTGTGAGTCTAATTTTCTCTGTGTGAGTCTAATTTTCTCTGTGTGAGTCTGTGGGTCTTTGTGTGAGTAGTCTATGGGTCTCTGTGTGAGTAGTCTGTGGGTCTCTGTGCGAGTCTGTGGGTCTCTGTGTGAGTCTATGGGTCTCTGTGTGAGTAGTCTATGGGTCTCTGTGTGAGTAGTCTGTGGGTCTCTGTGTGAGTAGTCTGTGGGTCTCTGTGTGAGTAGTCTGTGGGTCTCTGTGTGAGTAGTCTGTGGGACTTTGTGTGAGTAGTCTATGGGTCTCTGTGTGAGTCTGTGGGTCTCTGTGTGAGTAGTCTATGGGTCTCTGTGTGAGTTTATGGGACTTTGTGTGAGTAGTCTATGGGTCTCTGTGTGAGTCAATGGGTCTCTATGTGAGTCAGTGTGTCTCTGTGTGAGTCTAATTTTCCCTGTGCGAGTCTGTGGGTCTCTGTGTGAGTAGTCTATGGGTCTCTGTGTGAGTAGTCTGTGGGTCTCTGTGCGAGTCTGTGGGTCTCTGTGTGAGTAGTCTATGGGTCTCTGTGTGAGTAGTCTATGGGTGTCTGTGTGATGAGTCTATGGGTCTCTGTGTGAGTCTAATAGTCTCTGTGTGAGTCTGTGGATCTCTGTGTGAGTAGTCTATGGGTCTCCGTGTGAGTAGTCTATGGGTCTCTGTGTGAGTAGTCTATGGGTGTCTGTGTGAGTAGTCTATGGGTCTCTGTGTGAGTTTGTGGGACTTTGTGTGAGTAGTCTATGGGTCTTTGAGTCTATGGGTATCTGTGCGAGTCAATGGGTCTCTGTGTGAGTCTATTTTTCTCTGTGTGAGTCTAATTTTCTCTGTGTGAGTCTAATATTCTCTGTGCTAGTCTGTGGATCTCTGTGTGAGTAGTCTATGGGTCTCTGTGTGGTGAGTCTATGGGTCTCTGTGTGAGTAGTCTATGGGTCTCTGTGTGAGTCTGTGGGTCTCTGTGTGAGTCAGTGTGTCTCTGTGTGAGTCTAATTTTCTCTGTGCGAGTCTGTGGGTCTCTGTGTGAGTAGTCTATGGGTCTCTGTGTGAGTTTATGGGTATCTGTGTGAGTCATTGGGTCTCTATGCGAGTCAGTGGGTCTCTGTGTGAGTCTAATTTTCTCTTTGTGAGTCTAATTTTCTCTGTGTGAGTCTGTGGGTCTTTGTGTGAGTAGTCTATGGGTCTCTGTGTGAGTAGTCTGTGGGTTTCTGTGCGAGTCTGTGGGTCTCTGTGTGAGTCTGTGGGTCTCTGTGTGAGTAGTCTATGGATCTCTCTGTGAGTAGTCTGTGGGTCTCTGTGCGAGTCTGTGGGTCTCTGTGTGAGTAGTCTATGGGTCTCTGTGTGAGTAGTCTATGGGTGTCTGTGTGATGAGTCTATGGGTCTCTGTGTGAGTCTAATAGTCTATGTGTGAGTCTGTGGATCTCTGTGTGAGTAGTCTATGGGTCTCCGTGTGAGTAGTCTATGGGTCTCTGTGTGAGTAGTCTATGGGTGTCTGTGTGAGTAGTCTATGGGTCTCTGTGTGAGTTTGTGGGACTTGGTGTGAGTAGTCTATGGGTCTCTGTGTGAGTCTGTGGGTCTCTGTGTGAGTAGTCTATGGGTCTCTGTGTGAGTTTATGGGACTTTGTGTGAGTAGTCTATGGGTCTCTGTGTGAGTCAATGGGTCTCTATGTGAGTCAGTGTGTCTCTGTGTGAGTCTAATTTTCTCTGTGCGAGTCTGTGGGTCTCTGTGTGAGTAGTCTTTGGGTCTCTGTGTGAGTAGTCTGTGGGTCTCTGTGCGAGTCTGTGGGTCTCTGTGTGAGTAGTCTATGGGTCTCTGTGTGAGTAGTCTATGGGTGTCTGTGTGATGAGTCTATGGGTCTCTGTGTGAGTATAATAGACTCTGTGTGAGTCTGTGGATCTCTGTGTGAGTAGTCTATGGGTCTCCGTGTGAGTAGTCTATGGGTCTCTGTGTGAGTAGTCTATGGGTGTCTGTGTGAGTAGTCTATGGGTCTCTGTGTGAGTTTGTGGGACTTTGTGTGAGTAGTCTATGGGTCTTTGAGTCTATGGGTATCTGTGCGATTCAATGGGTCTCTGTGTGAGTCTATTTTTCTCTGTGTGAGTCTAATTTTCTCTGTGTGAGTCTAATATTCTCTGTGCTAGTCTGTGGATCTCTGTGTGAGTAGTCTATGGGTCTCTGTGTGAGTAGTCTATGGGTGTCTGTGTGAGTAGTCTATGGGTCTCTGTGTGAGTTTGTGGGACTTTGTGTGAGTAGTCTATGGGTCTTTGAGTCTATGGGTATCTGTGCGAGTCAATGGGTCTCTGTGTGAGTCTATTTTTCTCTGTGTGAGTCTAATTTCTCTGTGTGAGTCTAATATTCTCTGTGCTAGTCTGTGGATCTCTGTGTGAGTAGTCTATGGGTCTCTGTGTGGTGAGTCTATGGGTCTCTGTGTGAGTAGTCTATGGGTCTCTGTGTGAGTCTGTGGGTCTCTGTGTGAGTCAGTGTGTCTCTGTGTGAGTCTAATTTTCTCTGTGCGAGTCTGTGGGTCTCTGTGTGAGTAGTCTATGGGTCTCTGTGTGAGTTTATGGGTATCTGTGTGAGTCATTGGGTCTCTATGCGAGTCAGTGGGTCTCTGTGTGAGTCTAATTTTCTCTGTGTGAGTCTAATTTTCTCTGTGTGAGTCTGTGGGTCTTTGTGTGAGTAGTCTATGGGTCTCTGTGTGAGTAGTCTGTGGGTCTCTGTGCGAGTCTGTGGGTCTCTGTGTGAGTCTATGGGTCTCTGTGTGAGTAGTCTATGGGTCTCTGTGTGAGTAGTCTGTGGGTCTCTGTGTGAGTAGTCTGTGGGTCTCTGTGTGAGTAGTCTGTGGGTCTCTGTGTGAGTAGTCTGTGGGACTTTGTGTGAGTAGTCTATGGGTCTCTGTGTGAGTCTGTGGGTCTCTGTGTGAGTAGTCTATGGGTCTCTGTGTGAGTTTATGGGACTTTGTGTGAGTAGTCTATGGGTCTCTGTGTGAGTCAATGGGTCTCTATGTGAGTCAGTGTGTCTCTGTGTGAGTCTAATTTTCTCTGTGCGAGTCTGTGGGTCTCTGTGTGAGTAGTCTATGGGTCTCTGTGTGAGTAGTCTGTGGGTCTCTGTGCGAGTCTGTGGGTCTCTGTGTGAGTAGTCTATGGGTCTCTGTGTGAGTAGTCTATGGGTGTCTGTGTGATGAGTCTATGGGTCTCTGTGTGAGTCTAATAGTCTCTGTGTGAGTCTGTGGATCTCTGTGTGAGTAGTCTATGGGTCTCCGTGTGAGTAGTCTATGGGTCTCTGTGTGAGTAGTCTTTGGGTGTCTGTGTGAGTAGTCTATGGGTCTCTGTGTGAGTTTGTGGGACTTTGTGTGAGTAGTCTATGGGTCTTTGAGTCTATGGGTATCTGTGCGAGTCAATGGGTCTCTGTGTGAGTCTATTTTTCTCTGTGTGAGTCTAATTTTCTCTGTGTGAGTCTAATATTCTCTGTGCTAGTCTGTGGATCTCTGTGTGAGTAGTCTATGGGTCTCTGTGTGGTGAGTCTATGGGTCTCTGTGTGAGTAGTCTATGGGTCTCTGTGTGAGTCTGTGGGTCTCTGTGTGAGTCAGTGTGTCTTTGTGTGAGTCTAATTTTCTCTGTGCGAGTCTGTGGGTCTCTGTGTGAGTAGTCTATGGGTCTCTGTGTGAGTTTATGGGTATCTGTGTGAGTCATTGGGTCTCTATGCGAGTCAGTGGGTCTCTGTGTGAGTCTAATTTTCTCTTTGTGAGTCTAATTTTCTCTGTGTGAGTCTGTGGGTCTTTGTGTGAGTAGTCTATGGGTCTCTGTGTGAGTAGTCTGTGGGTTTCTGTGCGAGTCTGTGGGTCTCTGTGTGAGTCTGTGGGTCTCTGTGTGAGTAGTCTATGGGTCTCTGTGTGAGTAGTCTGTGGGTCTCTGTGCGAGTCTGTGGGTCTCTGTGTGAGTAGTCTATGGGTCTCTGTGTGAGTAGTCTATGGGTGTCTGTGTGATGAGTCTATGGGTCTCTGTGTGAGTCTAATAGTCTATGTGTGAGTCTGTGGATCTCTGTGTGAGTAGTCTATGGGTCTCCGTGTGAGTAGTCTATGGGTCTCTGTGTGAGTAGTCTATGGGTGTCTGTGTGAGTAGTCTATGGGTCTCTGTGTGAGTTTGTGGGACTTGGTGTGAGTAGTCTATGGGTCTCTGTGTGAGTCTGTGGGTCTCTGTGTGAGTAGTCTATGGGTCTCTGTGTGAGTTTATGGGACTTTGTGTGAGTAGTCTATGGGTCTCTGTGTGAGTCAATGGGTCTCTATGTGAGTCAGTGTGTCTCTGTGTGAGTCTAATTTTCTCTGTGCGAGTCTGTGGGTCTCTGTGTGAGTAGTCTATGTGTCTCTGTGTGAGTAGTCTGTGGGTCTCTGTGCGAGTCTGTGGGTCTCTGTGTGAGTAGTCTATGGGTCTCTGTGTGAGTAGTCTATGGGTGTCTGTGTGATGAGTCTATGGGTCTCTGTGTGAGTATAATAGTCTCTGTGTGAGTCTGTGGATCTCTGTGTGAGTAGTCTATGGGTCTCCGTGTGAGTAGTCTATGGGTCTCTGTGTGAGTAGTCTATGGGTCTCTGTGTGAGTTTGTGGGACTTTGTGTGAGTAGTCTATGGGTCTTTGAGTCTATGGGTATCTGTGCGATTCAATGGGTCTCTGTGTGAGTCTATTTTTCTCTGTGTGAGTCTAATTTTCTCTGTGTGAGTCTAATATTCTCTGTGCTAGTCTGTGGATCTCTGTGTGAGTAGTCTATGGGTCTCTGTGTGGTGAGTCTATGGGCCTCTGTGTGAGTAGTCTATGGGTCTCTGTGTGAGTCTGTGGGTCTCTGTGTGAGTCAGTGTGTCTCTGTGTGAGTCTAATTTTCTCTGTGCGAGTTTGTGGGTCTCTGTGTGAGTAGTCTATGGGTCTCTGTGTGAGTAGTCTGTGGGTCTCTGTGCGAGTCTGTGGGTCTCTGTGTGAGTAGTCTATGGGTCTCTGTGTGAGTAGTCTATGGGTGTCTGTGTGATGAGTCTATGGGTCTCTGTGTGAGTCTAATAGTCTCTGTGTGAGTCTGTGGATCTCTGTGTGAGTAGTCTATGGGTCTCCGTGTGAGTAGTCTATGGGTCTCTGTGTGAGTAGTCTATGGGTGTCTGTGTGAGTAGTCTATGGGTCTTTGAGTCTATGGGTATCTGTGCGAGTCAATGGGTCTCTGTGTGAGTCTATTTTTCTCTGTGTGAGTCTAATTTTCTCTGTGTGAGTCTAATATTCTCTGTGCTAGTCTGTGGATCTCTGTGTGAGTAGTCTATGGGTCTCTGTGTGGTGAGTCTATGGGTCTCTGTGTGAGTAGTCTATGGGTCTCTGTGTGAGTCTGTGGGTCTCTGTGTGAGTCAGTGTGTCTCTGTGTGAGTCTAATTTTCTCTGTGCGAGTCTGTGGGTCTCTGTGTGAGTAGTCTATGGGTCTCTGTGTGAGTTTATGGGTATCTGTGTGAGTCATTGGGTCTCTATGCGAGTCAGTGGGTCTCTGTGTGAGTCTAATTTTCTCTGTGTGAGTCTAATTTTCTCTGTGTGAGTCTGTGGGTCTTTGTGTGAGTAGTCTATGGGTCTCTGTGTGAGTAGTCTGTGGGTTTCTGTGCGAGTCTGTGGGTCTCTGTGTGAGTCTGTGGGTCTCTGTGTGAGTAGTCTATGGGTCTCTGTGTGAGTAGTCTGTGGGTCTCTGTGCGAGTCTGTGGGTCTCTGTGTGAGTAGTCTATGGGTCTCTGTGTGAGTAGTCTATGGGTGTCTGTGTGATGAGTCTATGGGTCTCTGTGTGAGTCTAATAGTCTCTGTGTGAGTCTGTGGATCTCTGTGTGAGTAGTCTATGGGTCTCCGTGTGAGTAGTCTATGGGTCTCTGTGTGAGTAGTCTATGGGTGTCTGTGTGAGTAGTCTATGGGTCTCTGTGTGAGTTTGTGGGACTTTGTGTGAGTAGTCTATGGGTCTCTGTGTGAGTCTGTGGGTCTCTGTGTGAGTAGTCTATGGGTCTCTGTGTGAGTTTATGGGACTTTGTGTGAGTAGTCTATGGGTCTCTGTGTGAGTCAATGGGTCTCTATGTGAGTCAGTGTGTCTCTGTGTGAGTCTAATTTTCTCTGTGCGAGTCTGTGGGTCTCTGTGTGAGTCTGTGGGTCTCTGTGTGAGTAGTCTATGGGTCTCTGTGTGAGTAGTCTGTGGGTCTCTGTGCGAGTCTGTGGGTCTCTGTGTGAGTAGTCTATGGGTCTCTGTGTGAGTAGTCTATGGGTGTCTGTGTGATGAGTCTATGGGTCTCTGTGTGAGTCTAATAGTCTCTGTGTGAGTCTGTGGATCTCTGTGTGAGTAGTCTATGGGTCTCCGTGTGAGTAGTCTATGGGTCTCTGTGTGAGTAGTCTATGGGTGTCTGTGTGAGTAGTCTATGGGTCTCTGTGTGAGTTTGTGGGACTTTGTGTGAGTAGTCTATGGGTCTCTGTGTGAGTCTGTGGGTCTCTGTGTGAGTAGTCTATGGGTCTCTGTGTGAGTTTATGGGACTTTGTGTGAGTAGTCTATGGGTCTCTGTGTGAGTCAATGGGTCTCTATGTGAGTCAGTGTGTCTCTGTGTGAGTCTAATTTTCTCTGTGCGAGTCTGTGGGTCTCTGTGTGAGTAGTCTATGGGTCTCTGTGTGAGTAGTCTGTGGGTCTCTGTGCGAGTCTGTGGGTCTCTGTGTGAGTAGTCTATGGGTCTCTGTGTGAGTAGTCTATGGGTGTCTGTGTGATGAGTCTATGGGTCTCTGTGTGAGTATAATAGTCTCTGTGTGAGTCTGTGGATCTCTGTGTGAGTAGTCTATGGGTCTCCGTGTGAGTAGTCTATGTGTCTCTGTGTGAGTAGTCTATGGGTGTCTGTGTGAGTAGTCTATGGGTCTCTGTGTGAGTTTGTGGGACTTTGTGTGAGTAGTCTATGGGTCTTTGAGTCTATGGGTATCTGTGCGAGTCAATGGGCTCTGTGTGAGTCTATTTTTCTCTGTGTGAGTCTAATTTTCTCTGTGTGAGTCTAATATTCTCTGTGCTAGTCTGTGGATCTCTGTGTGAGTAGTCTATGGGTCTCTGTGTGAGTCTGTGGGTCTCTGTGTGAGTCAGTGTGTCTCTGTGTGAGTCTAATTTTCTCTGTGCGAGTCTGTGGGTCTCTGTGTGAGTAGTCTATGGGTCTCCGTGTGAGTAGTCTATGGGTCTCTGTGTGAGTAGTCTATGGGTGTCTGTGTGAGTAGTCTATGGGTCTCTGTGTGAGTTTGTGGGACTTTGTGTGAGTAGTCTATGGGTCTTTGAGTCTATGGGTATCTGTGCGAGTCAATGGGTCTCTGTGTGAGTCTATTTTTCTCTGTGTGAGTCTAATTTTCTCTGTGTGAGTCTAATATTCTCTGTGCTAGTCTGTGGATCTCTGTGTGAGTAGTCTATGGGTCTCTGTGTGAGTCTGTGGGTCTCTGTGTGAGTCAGTGTGTCTCTGTGTGAGTCTAATTTTCTCTGTGCGAGTCTGTGGGTCTCTGTGTGAGTAGTCTATGGGTCTCTGTGTGAGTTTATGGGACTTTGTGTGAGTAGTCTATGGGTCTCTGTGTGAGTCAATGGGTCTCTATGTGAGTCAGTGTGTCTCTGTGTGAGTCTAATTTTCTCTGTGCGAGTCTGTGGGTCTCTGTGTGAGTAGTCTATGGGTCTCTGTGTGAGTAGTCTGTGGGTCTCTGTGCGAGTCTGTGGGTCTCTGTGTGAGTAGTCTATGGGTCTCTGTGTGAGTAGTCTATGGGTGTCTGTGTGATGAGTCTATGGGTCTCTGTGTGAGTCTAATAGTCTCTGTGTGAGTCTGTGGATCTCTGTGTGAGTAGTCTATGGGTCTCCGTGTGAGTAGTCTATGGGTCTCTGTGTGAGTAGTCTATGGGTGTCTGTGTGAGTAGTCTATGGGTCTCTGTGTGAGTTTGTGGGACTTTGTGTGAGTAGTCTATGGGTCTTTGAGTCTATGGGTATCTGTGCGAGTCAATGGGTCTCTGTGTGAGTCTATTTTTCTCTGTGTGAGTCTAATTTTCTCTGTGTGAGTCTAATATTCTCTGTGCTAGTCTGTGGATCTCTGTGTGAGTAGTCTATGGGTCTCTGTTTGGTGAGTCTATGGGTCTCTGTGTGAGTAGTCTATGGGTCTCTGTGTGAGTCTGTGGGTCTCTGTGTGAGTCAGTGTGTCTCTGTGTGAGTCTAATTTTCTCTGTGCGAGTCTGTGGGTCTCTGTGTGAGTAGTCTATGGGTCTCTGTGTGAGTTTATGGGTATCTGTGTGAGTCATTGGGTCTCTATGCGAGTCAGTGGGTCTCTGTGTGAGTCTAATTTTCTCTGTGTGAGTCTAATTTTCTCTGTGTGAGTCTGTGGGTCTTTGTGTGAGTAGTCTATGGGTCTCTGTGTGAGTAGTCTGTGGGTTTCTGTGCGAGTCTGTGGGTCTCTGTGTGAGTCTGTGGGTCTCTGTGTGAGTAGTCTATGGGTCTCTGTGTGAGTAGTCTGTGGGTCTCTGTGCGAGTCTGTGGGTCTCTGTGTGAGTAGTCTATGGGTCTCTGTGTGAGTAGTCTATGGGTGTCTGTGTGATGAGTCTATGGGTCTCTGTGTGAGTCTAATAGTCTCTGTGTGAGTCTGTGGATCTCTGTGTGAGTAGTCTATGGGTCTCCGTGTGAGTAGTCTATGGGTCTCTGTGTGAGTAGTCTATGGGTGTCTGTGTGAGTAGTCTATGGGTCTCTGTGTGAGTAGTCTATGGGTGTCTGTGTGATGAGTCTATGGGTCTCTGTGTGAGTATAATAGTCTCTGTGTGAGTCTGTGGATCTCTGTGTGAGTAGTCTATGGGTCTCCGTGTGAGTAGTCTATGGGTCTCTGTGTGAGTAGTCTATGGGTGTCTGTGTGAGTAGTCTATGGGTCTCTGTGTGAGTTTGTGGGACTTTGTGTGAGTAGTCTATGGGTCTTTGAGTCTATGGGTATCTGTGCGAGTCAATGGGTCTCTGTGTGAGTCTATTTTTCTCTGTGTGAGTCTAATTTTCTCTGTGTGAGTCTAATAAATCTCTGTGCTAGTCTGTGGATCTCTGTGTGAGTAGTCTATGGGTCTCTGTGTGGTGAGTCTATGGGCCTCTGTGTGAGTAGTCTATGGGTCTCTGTGTGAGTCTGTGGGTCTCTGTGTGAGTCAGTGTGTCTCTCTGTGAGTCAGTGTGTCTCTGTGTGAGTCTAATTTTCTCTGTGCGAGTCTGTGGGTCTCTGTGTGAGTAGTCTATGGGTCTCTGTGTGAGTAGTCTGTGGGTCTCTGTGCGAGTCTGTGGGTCTCTGTGTGAGTAGTCTATGGGTCTCTGTGTGAGTAGTCTATGGGTGTCTGTGTGATGAGTCTATGGGTCTCTGTGTGAGTCTAATAGTCTCTGTGTGAGTCTGTGGATCTCTGTGTGAGTAGTCTATGGGTCTCCGTGTGAGTAGTCTATGGGTCTCTGTGTGAGTAGTCTATGGGTGTCTGTGTGATGAGTCTATGGGTCTCTGTGTGAGTTTGTGGGACTTTGTGTGAGTAGTCTATGGGTCTTTGAGTCTATGGGTATCTGTGCGAGTCAATGGGTCTCTGTGTGAGTCTATTTTTCTCTGTGTGAGTCTAATTTTCTCTGTGTGAGTCTAATATTCTCTGTGCTAGTCTGTGGATCTCTGTGTGAGTAGTCTATGGGACTCTGTGTGGTGAGTCTATGGGTCTCTGTGTGAGTAGTCTATGGGTCTCTGTGTGAGTCTGTGGGTCTCTGTGTGAGTCAGTGTGTCTCTGTGTGAGTCTAATTTTCTCTGTGCGAGTCTGTGGGTCTCTGTGTGAGTAGTCTATGGGTCTCTGTGTGAGTTTATGGGTATCTGTGTGAGTCATTGGGTCTCTATGCGAGTCAGTGGGTCTCTGTGTGAGTCTAATTTTCTCTGTGTGAGTCTAATTTTCTCTGTGTGAGTCTGTGGGTCTTTGTGTGAGTAGTCTATGGGTCTCTGTGTGAGTAGTCTGTGGGTCTCTGTGCGAGTCTGTGGGTCTCTGTGTGAGTCTATGGGTCTCTGTGTGAGTAGTCTATGGGTCTCTGTGTGAGTAGTCTGTGGGTCTCTGTGTGAGTAGTCTGTGGGTCTCTGTGTGAGTAGTCTGTGGGTCTCTGTGTGAGTAGTCTGTGGGACTTTGTGTGAGTAGTCTATGGGTCTCTGTGTGAGTCTGTGGGTTTCTGTGTGAGTAGTCTATGGGTCTCTGTGTGAGTTTATGGGACTTTGTGTGAGTAGTCTATGGGTCTCTGTGTGAGTCAATGGGTCTCTATGTGAGTCAGTGTGTCTCTGTGTGAGTCTAATTTTCTCTGTGCGAGTCTGTGGGTCTCTGTGTGAGTAGTCTATGGGTCTCTGTGTGAGTAGTCTGTGGGTCTCTGTGCCAAGTCTGTGGGTCTCTGTGTGAGTAGTCTATGGGTCTCTGTGTGAGTAGTCTATGGGTCTCTGTGTGAGTAGTCTATGGGTGTCTGTGTGATGAGTCTATGGGTCTCTGTGTGAGTCTAATAGTCTCTGTGTGAGTCTGTGGATCTCTGTGTGAGTAGTCTATGGGTCTCCGTGTGAGTAGTCTATGGGTCTCTGTGTGAGTAGTCTATGGGTGTCTGTGTGAGTAGTCTATGGGTCTCTGTGTGAGTTTGTGGGACTTTGTGTGAGTAGTCTATGGGTCTTTGAGTCTATGGGTATCTGTGCGAGTCAATGGGTCTCTGTGTGAGTCTATTTTTCTCTGTGTGAGTCTAATTTTCTCTGTGTGAGTCTAATATTCTCTGTGCTAGTCTGTGGATCTCTGTGTGAGTAGTCTATGGGTCTCTGTGTGAGTAGTCTGTGGGTCTCTGTGTGAGTAGTCTATGGGTGTCTGTGTGATGAGTCTATGGGTCTCTGTGTGAGTCTAATAGTCTCTTTGTGAGTCTGTGGATCTCTGTGTGAGTAGTCTATGGGTCTCCGTGTGAGTAGTCTATGGGTCTCTGTGTGAGTAGTCTATGGGTGTCTGTGTGAGTAGTCTATGGGTCTCTGTGTGAGTTTGTGGGACTTTGTGTGAGTAGTCTATGGGTCTTTGAGTCTATGGGTATCTGTGCGAGTCAATGGGTCTCTGTGTGAGTCTATTTTTCTCTGTGTGAGTCTAATTTTCTCTGTGTGAGTCTAATATTCTCTGTGCTAGTCTGTGGATCTCTGTGTGAGTAGTCTATGGGTCTCTGTGTGAGTAGTCTGTGGGTCTCTGTGCGAGTCTGTGGGTCTCTGTGTGAGTAGTCTATGGGTCTCTGTGTGAGTAGTCTATGGGTGTCTGTGTGATGAGTCTATGGGTCTCTGTGTGAGTCTAATAGTCTCTGTGTGAGTCTGTGGATCTCTGTGTGAGTAGTCTATGGGTCTCCGTGTGAGTAGTCTATGGGTCTCTGTGTGAGTAGTCTATGGGTGTCTGTGTGAGTAGTCTATGGGTCTCTGTGTGAGTTTGTGGGACTTTGTGTGAGTAGTCTATGGGTCTTTGAGTCTATGGGTATCTGTGCGAGTCAATGGGTCTCTGTGTGAGTCTATTTTTCTCTGTGTGAGTCTAATTTTCTCTGTGTGAGTCTAATATTCTCTGTGCTAGTCTGTGGATCTCTGTGTGAGTAGTCTATGGGTCTCTGTGTGGTGAGTCTGTGGATCTCTGTGTGAGTAGTCTATGGGTCTCCGTGTGAGTAGTCTATGGGTCTCTGTGTGAGTAGTCTATGGGTGTCTGTGTGAGTAGTCTATGGGTCTCTGTGTGAGTTTGTGGGACTTTGTGTGAGTAGTCTATGGGTCTCTGTGTGAGTTTATGGGTATCTGTGTGAGTCATTGGGTCTCTATGCGAGTCAGTGGGTCTCTGTGTGAGTCTAATTTTCTCTTTGTGAGTCTAATTTTCTCTGTGTGAGTCTGTGGGTCTTTGTGTGAGTAGTCTATGGGTCTCTGTGTGAGTAGTCTGTGGGTTTCTGTGCGAGTCTGTGGGTCTCTGTGTGAGTCTGTGGGTCTCTGTGTGAGTAGTCTATGGGTCTCTGTGTGAGTTTATGGGTATCTGTGTGAGTCATTGGGTCTCTATGCGAGTCAGTGGGTCTCTGTGTGAGTCTAATTTTCTCTTTGTGAGTCTAATTTTCTCTGTGTGAGTCTGTGGGTCTTTGTGTGAGTAGTCTATGGGTCTCTGTGTGAGTAGTCTGTGGGTTTCTGTGCGAGTCTGTGGGTCTCTGTGTGAGTCTGTGGGTCTCTGTGTGAGTAGTCTATGGGTCTCTGTGTGAGTAGTCTGTGGGTCTCTGTGCGAGTCTGTGGGTCTCTGTGTGAGTAGTCTATGGGTCTCTGTGTGAGTAGTCTATGGGTGTCTGTGTGATGAGTCTATGGGTCTCTGTGTGAGTCTAATAGTCTATGTGTGAGTCTGTGGATCTCTGTGTGAGTAGTCTATGGGTCTCCGTGTGAGTAGTCTATGGGTCTCTGTGTGAGTAGTCTATGGGTGTCTGTGTGAGTAGTCTATGGGTCTCTGTGTGAGTTTGTGGGACTTGGTGTGAGTAGTCTATGGGTCTCTGTGTGAGTCTGTGGGTCTCTGTGTGAGTAGTCTATGGGTCTCTGTGTGAGTTTATGGGACTTTGTGTGAGTAGTCTATGGGTCTCTGTGTGAGTCAATGGGTCTCTATGTGAGTCAGTGTGTCTCTGTGTGAGTCTAATTTTCTCTGTGCGAGTCTGTGGGTCTCTGTGTGAGTAGTCTATGGGTCTCTGTGTGAGTAGTCTGTGGGTCTCTGTGCGAGTCTGTGGGTCTCTGTGTGAGTAGTCTATGGGTCTCTGTGTGAGTAGTCTATGGGTGTCTGTGTGATGAGTCTATGGGTCTCTGTGTGAGTATAATAGTCTCTGTGTGAGTCTGTGGATCTCTGTGTGAGTAGTCTATGGGTCTCCGTGTGAGTAGTCTATGGGTCTCTGTGTGAGTAGTCTATGGGTGTCTGTGTGAGTAGTCTATGGGTCTCTGTGTGAGTTTGTGGGACTTTGTGTGAGTAGTCTATGGGTCTTTGAGTCTATGGGTATCTGTGCGATTCAATGGGTCTCTGTGTGAGTCTATTTTTCTCTGTGTGAGTCTAATTTTCTCTGTGTGAGTCTAATATTCTCTGTGCTAGTCTGTGGATCTCTGTGTGAGTAGTCTATGGGTCTCTGTGTGAGTAGTCTATGGGTGTCTGTGTGAGTAGTCTATGGGTCTCTGTGTGAGTTTGTGGGACTTTGTGTGAGTAGTCTATGGGTCTTTGAGTCTATGGGTATCTGTGCGAGTCAATGGGTCTCTGTGTGAGTCTATTTTTCTCTGTGTGAGTCTAATTTCTCTGTGTGAGTCTAATATTCTCTGTGCTAGTCTGTGGATCTCTGTGTGAGTAGTCTATGGGTCTCTGTGTGGTGAGTCTATGGGTCTCTGTGTGAGTAGTCTATGGGTCTCTGTGTGAGTCTGTGGGTCTCTGTGTGAGTCAGTGTGTCTCTGTGTGAGTCTAATTTTCTCTGTGCGAGTCTGTGGGTCTCTGTGTGAGTAGTCTATGGGTCTCTGTGTGAGTTTATGGGTATCTGTGTGAGTCATTGGGTCTCTATGCGAGTCAGTGGGTCTCTGTGTGAGTCTAATTTTCTCTGTGTGAGTCTAATTTTCTCTGTGTGAGTCTGTGGGTCTTTGTGTGAGTAGTCTATGGGTCTCTGTGTGAGTAGTCTGTGGGTCTCTGTGCGAGTCTGTGGGTCTCTGTGTGAGTCTATGGGTCTCTGTGTGAGTAGTCTATGGGTCTCTGTGTGAGTAGTCTGTGGGTCTCTGTGTGAGTAGTCTGTGGGTCTCTGTGTGAGTAGTCTGTGGGTCTCTGTGTGAGTAGTCTGTGGGACTTTGTGTGAGTAGTCTATGGGTCTCTGTGTGAGTCTGTGGGTCTCTGTGTGAGTAGTCTATGGGTCTCTGTGTGAGTTTATGGGACTTTGTGTGAGTAGTCTATGGGTCTCTGTGTGAGTCAATGGGTCTCTATGTGAGTCAGTGTGTCTCTGTGTGAGTCTAATTTTCTCTGTGCGAGTCTGTGGGTCTCTGTGTGAGTAGTCTATGGGTCTCTGTGTGAGTAGTCTGTGGGTCTCTGTGCGAGTCTGTGGGTCTCTGTGTGAGTAGTCTATGGGTCTCTGTGTGAGTAGTCTATGGGTGTCTGTGTGATGAGTCTATGGGTCTCTGTGTGAGTCTAATAGTCTCTGTGTGAGTCTGTGGATCTCTGTGTGAGTAGTCTATGGGTCTCCGTGTGAGTAGTCTATGGGTCTCTGTGTGAGTAGTCTTTGGGTGTCTGTGTGAGTAGTCTATGGGTCTCTGTGTGAGTTTGTGGGACTTTGTGTGAGTAGTCTATGGGTCTTTGAGTCTATGGGTATCTGTGCGAGTCAATGGGTCTCTGTGTGAGTCTATTTTTCTCTGTGTGAGTCTAATTTTCTCTGTGTGAGTCTAATATTCTCTGTGCTAGTCTGTGGATCTCTGTGTGAGTAGTCTATGGGTCTCTGTGTGGTGAGTCTATGGGTCTCTGTGTGAGTAGTCTATGGGTCTCTGTGTGAGTCTGTGGGTCTCTGTGTGAGTCAGTGTGTCTTTGTGTGAGTCTAATTTTCTCTGTGCGAGTCTGTGGGTCTCTGTGTGAGTAGTCTATGGGTCTCTGTGTGAGTTTATGGGTATCTGTGTGAGTCATTGGGTCTCTATGCGAGTCAGTGGGTCTCTGTGTGAGTCTAATTTTCTCTTTGTGAGTCTAATTTTCTCTGTGTGAGTCTGTGGGTCTTTGTGTGAGTAGTCTATGGGTCTCTGTGTGAGTAGTCTGTGGGTTTCTGTGCGAGTCTGTGGGTCTCTGTGTGAGTCTGTGGGTCTCTGTGTGAGTAGTCTATGGGTCTCTGTGTGAGTAGTCTGTGGGTCTCTGTGCGAGTCTGTGGGTCTCTGTGTGAGTAGTCTATGGGTCTCTGTGTGAGTAGTCTATGGGTGTCTGTGTGATGAGTCTATGGGTCTCTGTGTGAGTCTAATAGTCTATGTGTGAGTCTGTGGATCTCTGTGTGAGTAGTCTATGGGTCTCCGTGTGAGTAGTCTATGGGTCTCTGTGTGAGTAGTCTATGGGTGTCTGTGTGAGTAGTCTATGGGTCTCTGTGTGAGTTTGTGGGACTTGGTGTGAGTAGTCTATGGGTCTCTGTGTGAGTCTGTGGGTCTCTGTGTGAGTAGTCTATGGGTCTCTGTGTGAGTTTATGGGACTTTGTGTGAGTAGTCTATGGGTCTCTGTGTGAGTCAATGGGTCTCTATGTGAGTCAGTGTGTCTCTGTGTGAGTCTAATTTTCTCTGTGCGAGTCTGTGGGTCTCTGTGTGAGTAGTCTATGGGTCTCTGTGTGAGTAGTCTGTGGGTCTCTGTGCGAGTCTGTGGGTCTCTGTGTGAGTAGTCTATGGGTCTCTGTGTGAGTAGTCTATGGGTGTCTGTGTGATGAGTCTATGGGTCTCTGTGTGAGTATAATAGTCTCTGTGTGAGTCTGTGGATCTCTGTGTGAGTAGTCTATGGGTCTCCGTGTGAGTAGTCTATGGGTCTCTGTGTGAGTAGTCTATGGGTGTCTGTGTGAGTAGTCTATGGGTCTCTGTGTGAGTTTGTGGGACTTTGTGTGAGTAGTCTATGGGTCTTTGAGTCTATGGGTATCTGTGCGATTCAATGGGTCTCTGTGTGAGTCTATTTTTCTCTGTGTGAGTCTAATTTTCTCTGTGTGAGTCTAATATTCTCTGTGCTAGTCTGTGGATCTCTGTGTGAGTAGTCTATGGGTCTCTGTGTGGTGAGTCTATGGGCCTCTGTGTGAGTAGTCTATGGGTCTCTGTGTGAGTCTGTGGGTCTCTGTGTGAGTCAGTGTGTCTCTGTGTGAGTCTAATTTTCTCTGTGCGAGTCTGTGGGTCTCTGTGTGAGTAGTCTATGGGTCTCTGTGTGAGTAGTCTGTGGGTCTCTGTTCGAGTCTGTGGGTCTCTGTGTGAGTAGTCTATGGGTCTCTGTGTGAGTAGTCTATGGGTGTCTGTGTGATGAGTCTATGGGTCTCTGTGTGAGTATAATAGTCTCTGTGTGAGTCTGTGGATCTCTGTGTGAGTAGTCTATGGGTCTCCGTGTGAGTAGTCTATGGGTCTCTGTGTGAGTAGTCTATGGGTGTCTGTGTGAGTAGTCTATGGGTCTCTGTGTGAGTTTGTGGGACTTTGTGTGAGTAGTCTATGGGTCTTTGAGTCTATGGGTATCTGTGCGAGTCAATGGGTCTCTGTGTGAGTCTATTTTTTTCTGTGTGAGTCTAATTTTCTCTGTGTGAGTCTAATATTCTCTGTGCTAGTCTGTGGATCTCTGTGTGAGTAGTCTATGGGTCTCTGTGTGGTGAGTCTATGGGCCTCTGTGTGAGTAGTCTATGGGTCTCTGTGTGAGTCTGTGGGTCTCTGTGTGAGTCAGTGTGTCTCTCTGTGAGTCTAATTTTCTCTGTGCGAGTCTGTGGGTCTCTGTGTGAGTAGTCTATGGGTCTCTGTGTGAGTTTATGGGACTTTGTGTGAGTAGTCTATGGGTCTCTGTGTGAGTTAATGGGTCTCTATGTGAGTCAGTGTGTCTCTGTGTGAGTCTAATTTTCTCTGTGCGAGTCTGTGGGTCTCTGTGTGAGTAGTCTATGGGTCTCTGTGTGAGTAGTCTGTGGGTCTCTGTGCGAGTCTGTGGGTCTCTGTGTGAGTAGTCTATGGGTCTCTGTGTGAGTAGTCTATGGGTGTCTGTGTGATGAGTCTATGGGTCTCTGTGTGAGTCTAATAGTCTCTGTGTGAGTCTGTGGATCTCTGTGTGAGTAGTCTATGGGTCTCCGTGTGAGTAGTCTATGGGTCTCTGTGTGAGTAGTCTATGGGTGTCTGTGTGATGAGTCTATGGGTCTCTGTGTGAGTTTGTGGGACTTTGTGTGAGTAGTCTATGGGTCTTTGAGTCTATGGGTATCTGTGCGAGTCAATGGGTCTCTGTGTGAGTCTATTTTTCTCTGTGTGAGTCTAATTTTCTCTGTGTGAGTCTAATATTCTCTGTGCTAGTCTGTGGATCTCTGTGTGAGTAGTCTATGGGTCTCTGTGTGGTGAGTCTATGGGTCTCTGTGTGAGTAGTCTATGGGTCTCTGTGTGAGTCTGTGGGTCTCTGTGTGAGTCAGTGTGTCTCTGTGTGAGTCTAATTTTCTCTGTGCGAGTCTGTGGGTCTCTGTGTGAGTAGTCTATGGGTCTCTGTGTGAGTTTATGGGTATCTGTGTGAGTCATTGGGTCTCTATGCGAGTCAGTGGGTCTCTGTGTGAGTCTAATTTTCTCTGTGTGAGTCTAATTTTCTCTGTGTGAGTCTGTGGGTCTTTGTGTGAGTAGTCTATGGGTCTCTGTGTGAGTAGTCTGTGGGTCTCTGTGCGAGTCTGTGGGTCTCTGTGTGAGTCTATGGGTCTCTGTGTGAGTAGTCTATGGGTCTCTGTGTGAGTAGTCTGTGGGTCTCTGTGTGAGTAGTCTGTGGGTCTCTGTGTGAGTAGTCTGTGGGTCTCTGTGTGAGTAGTCTGTGGGACTTTGTGTGAGTAGTCTATGGGTCTCTGTGTGAGTCTGTGGGTTTCTGTGTGAGTAGTCTATGGGTCTCTGTGTGAGTTTATGGGACTTTGTGTGAGTAGTCTATGGGTCTCTGTGCGAGTCAATGGGTCTCTATGTGAGTCAGTGTGTCTCTGTGTGAGTCTAATTTTCTCTGTGCGAGTCTGTGGGTCTTTGTGTGAGTAGTCTATGGGTCTCTGTGTGAGTAGTCTGTGGGTTTCTGTGCGAGTCTGTGGGTCTCTGTGTGAGTCTGTGGGTCTCTGTGTGAGTAGTCTATGGGTCTCTGTGTGAGTAGTCTGTGGGTCTCTGTGCGAGTCTGTGGGTCTCTGTGTGAGTAGTCTATGGGTCTCTGTGTGAGTAGTCTATGGGTGTCTGTGTGATGAGTCTATGGGTCTCTGTGTGAGTCTAATAGTCTATGTGTGAGTCTGTGGATCTCTGTGTGAGTAGTCTATGGGTCTCCGTGTGAGTAGTCTATGGGTCTCTGTGTGAGTAGTCTATGGGTGTCTGTGTGAGTAGTCTATGGGTCTCTGTGTGAGTTTGTGGGACTTGGTGTGAGTATTCTATGGGTCTCTGTGTGAGTCTGTGGGTCTCTGTGTGAGTAGTCTATGGGTCTCTGTGTGAGTTTATGGGACTTTGTGTGAGTAGTCTATGGGTCTCTGTGTGAGTCAATGGGTCTCTATGTGAGTCAGTGTGTCTCTGTGTGAGTCTAATTTTCTCTGTGCGAGTCTGTGGGTCTCTGTGTGAGTAGTCTATGGGTCTCTGTGTGAGTAGTCTGTGGGTCTCTGTGCGAGTCTGTGGGTCTCTGTGTGAGTAGTCTATGGGTCTCTGTGTGAGTAGTCTATGGGTGTCTGTGTGATGAGTCTATGGGTCTCTGTGTGAGTATAATAGTCTCTGTGTGAGTCTGTGGATCTCTGTGTGAGTAGTCTATGGGTCTCCGTGTGAGTAGTCTATGGGTCTCTGTGTGAGTAGTCTATGGGTGTCTGTGTGAGTAGTCTATGGGTCTCTGTGTGAGTTTGTGGGACTTTGTGTGAGTAGTCTATGGGTCTTTGAGTCTATGGGTATCTGTGCGATTCAATGGGTCTCTGTGTGAGTCTATTTTTCTCTGTGTGAGTCTAATTTTCTCTGTGTGAGTCTAATATTCTCTGTGCTAGTCTGTGGATCTCTGTGTGAGTAGTCTATGGGTCTCTGTGTGGTGAGTCTATGGGCCTCTGTGTGAGTAGTCTATGGGTCTCTGTGTGAGTCTGTGGGTCTCTGTGTGAGTCAGTGTGTCTCTGTGTGAGTCTAATTTTCTCTGTGCGAGTCTGTGGGTCTCTGTGTGAGTAGTCTATGGGTCTCTGTGTGAGTAGTCTGTGGGTCTCTGTTCGAGTCTGTGGGTCTCTGTGTGAGTAGTCTATGGGTCTCTGTGTGAGTAGTCTATGGGTGTCTGTGTGATGAGTCTATGGGTCTCTGTGTGAGTATAATAGTCTCTGTGTGAGTCTGTGGATCTCTGTGTGAGTAGTCTATGGGTCTCCGTGTGAGTAGTCTATGGGTCTCTGTGTGAGTAGTCTATGGGTGTCTGTGTGAGTAGTCTATGGGTCTCTGTGTGAGTTTGTGGGACTTTGTGTGAGTAGTCTATGGGTCTTTGAGTCTATGGGTATCTGTGCGAGTCAATGGGTCTCTGTGTGAGTCTATTTTTCTCTGTGTGAGTCTAATTTTCTCTGTGTGAGTCTAATATTCTCTGTGCTAGTCTGTGGATCTCTGTGTGAGTAGTCTATGGGTCTCTGTGTGGTGAGTCTATGGGCCTCTGTGTGAGTAGTCTATGGGTCTCTGTGTGAGTCTGTGGGTCTCTGTGTGAGTCAGTGTGTCTCTCTGTGAGTCTAATTTTCTCTGTGCGAGTCTGTGGGTCTCTGTGTGAGTAGTCTATGGGTCTCTGTGTGAGTTTATGGGACTTTGTGTGAGTAGTCTATGGGTCTCTGTGTGAGTCAATGGGTCTCTATGTGAGTCAGTGTGTCTCTGTGTGAGTCTAATTTTCTCTGTGCGAGTCTGTGGGTCTCTGTGTGAGTAGTCTATGGGTCTCTGTGTGAGTAGTCTGTGGGTCTCTGTGCGAGTCTGTGGGTCTCTGTGTGAGTAGTCTATGGGTCTCTGTGTGAGTAGTCTATGGGTGTCTGTGTGATGAGTCTATGGGTCTCTGTGTGAGTCTAATAGTCTCTGTGTGAGTCTGTGGATCTCTGTGTGAGTAGTCTATGGGTCTCCGTGTGAGTAGTCTATGGGTCTCTGTGTGAGTAGTCTATGGGTGTCTGTGTGATGAGTCTATGGGTCTCTGTGTGAGTTTGTGGGACTTTGTGTGAGTAGTCTATGGGTCTTTGAGTCTATGGGTATCTGTGCGAGTCAATGGGTCTCTGTGTGAGTCTATTTTTCTCTGTGTGAGTCTAATTTTCTCTGTGTGAGTCTAATATTCTCTGTGCTAGTCTGTGGATCTCTGTGTGAGTAGTCTATGGGTCTCTGTGTGGTGAGTCTATGGGTCTCTGTGTGAGTAGTCTATGGGTCTCTGTGTGAGTCTGTGGGTCTCTGTGTGAGTCAGTGTGTCTCTGTGTGAGTCTAATTTTCTCTGTGCGAGTCTGTGGGTCTCTGTGTGAGTAGTCTATGGGTCTCTGTGTGAGTTTATGGGTATCTGTGTGAGTCATTGGGTCTCTATGCGAGTCAGTGGGTCTCTGTGTGAGTCTAATTTTCTCTGTGTGAGTCTAATTTTCTCTGTGTGAGTCTGTGGGTCTTTGTGTGAGTAGTCTATGGGTCTCTGTGTGAGTAGTCTGTGGGTCTCTGTGCGAGTCTGTGGGTCTCTGTGTGAGTCTATGGGTCTCTGTGTGAGTAGTCTATGGGTCTCTGTGTGAGTAGTCTGTGGGTCTCTGTGTGAGTAGTCTGTGGGTCTCTGTGTGAGTAGTCTGTGGGTCTCTGTGTGAGTAGTCTGTGGGACTTTGTGTGAGTAGTCTATGGGTCTCTGTGTGAGTCTGTGGGTTTCTGTGTGAGTAGTCTATGGGTCTCTGTGTGAGTTTATGGGACTTTGTGTGAGTAGTCTATGGGTCTCTGTGCGAGTCAATGGGTCTCTATGTGAGTCAGTGTGTCTCTGTGTGAGTCTAATTTTCTCTGTGCGAGTCTGTGGGTCTCTGTGTGAGTAGTCTATGGGTCTCTGTGTGAGTAGTCTGTGGGTCTCTGTGCGAGTCTGTGGGTCTCTGTGTGAGTAGTCTATGGGTCTCTGTGTGAGTAGTCTATGGGTGTCTGTGTGATGAGTCTATGGGTCTCTGTGTGAGTCTAATAGTCTCTGTGTGAGTCTGTGGATCTCTGTGTGAGTAGTCTATGGGTCTCCGTGTGAGTAGTCTATGGGTCTCTGTGTGAGTAGTCTATGGGTGTCTGTGTGAGTAGTCTATGGGTCTCTGTGTGAGTAGTCTATGGGTGTCTGTGTGATGAGTCTATGGGTCTCTGTGTGAGTCTAATAGTCTCTGTGTGAGTCTGTGGATCTCTGTGTGAGTAGTCTATGGGTCTCCGTGTGAGTAGTCTATGGGTCTCTGTGTGAGTAGTCTATGGGTGTCTGTGTGAGTAGTCTATGGGTCTCTGTGTGAGTTTGTGGGACTTTGTGTGAGTAGTCTATGGGTCTCTGTGTGAGTCTGTGGGTCTCTGTGTGAGTAGTCTATGGGTCTCTGTGTGAGTTTATGGGACTTTGTGTGAGTAGTCTATGGGTCTCTGTGTGAGTCAATGGGTCTCTATGTGAGTCAGTGTGTCTCTGTGTGAGTCTAATTTTCTCTGTGCGAGTCTGTGGGTCTCTGTGTGAGTAGTCTATGGGTCTCTGTGTGAGTAGTCTGTGGGTCTCTGTGCGAGTCTGTGGGTCTCTGTGTGAGTAGTCTATGGGTCTCTGTGTTAGTAGTCTATGGGTGTCTGTGTGATGAGTCTATGGGTCTCTGTGTGAGTATAATAGTCTCTGTGTGAGTCTGTGGATCTCTGTGTGAGTAGTCTATGGGTCTCCGTGTGAGTAGTCTATGGGTCTCTGTGTGAGTAGTCTATGGGTGTCTGTGTGAGTAGTCTATGGGTCTCTGTGTGAGTTTGTGGGACTTTGTGTGAGTAGTCTATGGGTCTTTGAGTCTATGGGTATCTGTGCGAGTCAATGGGTCTCTGTGTGAGTCTATTTTTCTCTGTGTGAGTCTAATTTTCTCTGTGTGAGTCTAATATTCTCTGTGCTAGTCTGTGGATCTCTGTGTGAGTAGTCTATGGGTCTCTGTGTGGTGAGTCTATGGGCCTCTGTGTGAGTAGTCTATGGGTCTCTGTGTGAGTCTGTGGGTCTCTGTGTGAGTCAGTGTGTCTCTGTGTGAGTCTAATTTTCTCTGTGCGAGTCTGTGGGTCTCTGTGTGAGTAGTCTATGGGTCTTTGTGTGAGTAGTCTGTGGGTCTCTGTTCGAGTCTGTGGGTCTCTGTGTGAGTAGTCTATGGGTCTCTGTGTGAGTAGTCTATGGGTGTCTGTGTGATGAGTCTATGGGTCTCTGTGTGAGTATAATAGTCTCTGTGTGAGTCTGTGGATCTCTGTGTGAGTAGTCTATGGGTCTCCGTGTGAGTAGTCTATGGGTCTCTGTGTGAGTAGTCTATGGGTGTCTGTGTGAGTAGTCTATGGGTCTCTGTGTGAGTTTGTGGGACTTTGTGTGAGTAGTCTATGGGTCTTTGAGTCTATGGGTATCTGTGCGAGTCAATGGGTCTCTGTGTGAGTCTATTTTTCTCTGTGTGAGTCTAATTTTCTCTGTGTGAGTCTAATATTCTCTGTGCTAGTCTGTGGATCTCTGTGTGAGTAGTCTATGGGTCTCTGTGTGGTGAGTCTATGGGCCTCTGTGTGAGTAGTCTATGGGTCTCTGTGTGAGTCTGTGGGTCTCTGTGTGAGTCAGTGTGTCTCTCTGTGAGTCTAATTTTCTCTGTGCGAGTCTGTGGGTCTCTGTGTGAGTAGTCTATGGGTCTCTGTGTGAGTTTATGGGACTTTGTGTGAGTAGTCTATGGGTCTCTGTGTGAGTCAATGGGTCTCTATGTGAGTCAGTGTGTCTCTGTGTGAGTCTAATTTTCTCTGTGCGAGTCTGTGGGTCTCTGTGTGAGTAGTCTATGGGTCTCTGTGTGAGTAGTCTGTGGGTCTCTGTGCGAGTCTGTGGGTCTCTGTGTGAGTAGTCTATGGGTCTCTGTGTGAGTAGTCTATGGGTGTCTGTGTGATGAGTCTATGGGTCTCTGTGTGAGTCTAATAGTCTCTGTGTGAGTCTGTGGATCTCTGTGTGAGTAGTCTATGGGTCTCCGTGTGAGTAGTCTATGGGTCTCTGTGTGAGTAGTCTATGGGTGTCTGTGTGATGAGTCTATGGGTCTCTGTGTGAGTTTGTGGGACTTTGTGTGAGTAGTCTATGGGTCTTTGAGTCTATGGGTATCTGTGCGAGTCAATGGGTCTCTGTGTGAGTCTATTTTTCTCTGTGTGAGTCTAATTTTCTCTGTGTGAGTCTAATATTCTCTGTGCTAGTCTGTGGATCTCTGTGTGAGTAGTCTATGGGTCTCTGTGTGGTGAGTCTATGGGTCTCTGTGTGAGTAGTCTATGGGTCTCTGTGTGAGTCTGTGGGTCTCTGTGTGAGTCAGTGTGTCTCTGTGTGAGTCTAATTTTCTCTGTGCGAGTCTGTGGGTCTCTGTGTGAGTAGTCTATGGGTCTCTGTGTGAGTTTATGGGTATCTGTGTGAGTCATTGGGTCTCTATGCGAGTCAGTGGGTCTCTGTGTGAGTCTAATTTTCTCTGTGTGAGTCTAATTTTCTCTGTGTGAGTCTGTGGGTCTTTGTGTGAATAGTCTATGGGTCTCTGTGTGAGTAGTCTGTGGGTCTCTGTGCGAGTCTGTGGGTCTCTGTGTGAGTCTATGGGTCTCTGTGTGAGTAGTCTATGGGTTTCTGTGTGAGTAGTCTGTGGGTCTCTGTGTGAGTAGTCTGTGGGTCTCTGTGTGAGTAGTCTGTGGGTCTCTGTGTGAGTAGTCTGTGGGACTTTGTGTGAGTAGTCTATGGGTCTCTGTGTGAGTCTGTGGGTTTCTGTGTGAGTAGTCTATGGGTCTCTGTGTGAGTTTATGGGACTTTGTGTGAGTAGTCTATGGGTCTCTGTGCGAGTCAATGGGTCTCTATGTGAGTCAGTGTGTCTCTGTGTGAGTCTAATTTTCTCTGTGCGAGTCTGTGGGTCTCTGTGTGAGTAGTCTATGGGTCTCTGTGTGAGTAGTCTGTGGGTCTCTGTGCGAGTCTGTGGGTCTCTGTGTGAGTAGTCTATGGGTCTCTGTGTGAGTAGTCTATGGGTGTCTGTGTGATGAGTCTATGGGTCTCTGTGTGAGTCTAATAGTCTCTGTGTGAGTCTGTGGATCTCTGTGTGAGTAGTCTATGGGTCTCCGTGTGAGTAGTCTATGGGTCTCTGTGTGAGTAGTCTATGGGTGTCTGTGTGAGTAGTCTATGGGTCTCTGTGTGAGTAGTCTATGGGTGTCTGTGTGATGAGTCTATGGGTCTCTGTGTGAGTCTAATAGTCTCTGTGTGAGTCTGTGGATCTCTGTGTGAGTAGTCTATGGGTCTTCGTGTGAGTAGTCTATGGGTCTCTGTGTGAGTAGTCTATGGGTGTCTGTGTGAGTAGTCTATGGGTCTCTGTGTGAGTTTGTGGGACTTTGTGTGAGTAGTCTATGGGTCTCTGTGTGAGTCTGTGGGTCTCTGTGTGAGTAGTCTATGGGTCTCTGTGTGAGTTTATGGGACTTTGTGTGAGTAGTCTATGGGTCTCTGTGTGAGTCAATGGGTCTCTATGTGAGTCAGTGTGTCTCTGTGTGAGTCTAATTTTCTCTGTGCGAGTCTGTGGGTCTCTGTGTGAGTAGTCTATGGGTCTCTGTGTGAGTAGTCTGTGGGTCTCTGTGCGAGTCTGTGGGTCTCTGTGTGAGTAGTCTATGGGTCTCTGTGTGAGTAGTCTATGGGTGTCTGTGTGATGAGTCTATGGGTCTCTGTGTGAGTATAATAGTCTCTGTGTGAGTCTGTGGATCTCTGTGTGAGTAGTCTATGGGTCTCCGTGTGAGTAGTCTATGGGTCTCTGTGTGAGTAGTCTATGGGTGTCTGTGTGAGTAGTCTATGGGTCTCTGTGTGAGTTTGTGGGACTTTGTGTGAGTAGTCTATGGGTCTTTGAGTCTATGGGTATCTGTGCGAGTCAATGGGTCTCTGTGTGAGTCTATTTTTCTCTGTGTGAGTCAAATTTTCTCTGTGTGAGTCTAATATTCTCTGTGCTAGTCTGTGGATCTCTGTGTGAGTAGTCTATGGGTCTCTGTGTGGTGAGTCTATGGGCCTCTGTGTGAGTAGTCTATGGGTCTCTGTGTGAGTCTGTGGGTCTCTGTGTGAGTCAGTGTGTCTCTGTGTGAGTCTAATTTTCTCTGTGCGAGTCTGTGGGTGTCTGTGTGAGTAGTCTATGGGTCTCTGTGTGAGTTTATGGGACTTTGTGTGAGTAGTCTATGGGTCTCTGTGTGAGTCAATGGGTCTCTATGTGAGTCAGTGTGTCTCTGTGTGAGTCTAATTTTCTCTGTGCGAGTCTGTGGGTCTCTGTGTGAGTAGTCTATGGGTCTCTGTGTGAGTAGTCTGTGGGTCTCTGTGCGAGTCTGTGGGTCTCTGTGTGAGTAGTCTATGGGTCTCTGTGTGAGTAGTCTATGGGTGTCTGTGTGATGAGTCTATGGGTCTCTGTGTGAGTCTAATAGTCTCTGTGTGAGTCTGTGGATCTCTGTGTGAGTAGTCTATGGATCTCCGTGTGAGTAGTCTATGGGTCTCTGTGTGAGTAGTCTATGGGTGTCTGTGTGAGTAGTCTATGGGTCTCTGTGTGAGTTTGTGGGACTTTGTGTGAGTAGTCTATGGGTCTTTGAGTCTATGGGTATCTGTGCGAGTCAATGGGTCTCTGTGTGAGTCTATTTTTCTCTGTGTGAGTCTAATTTTCTCTGTGTGAGTCTAATATTCTCTGTGCTAGTCTGTGGATCTCTGTGTGAGTAGTCTATGGGTCTCTGTGTGGTGAGTCTATGGGTCTCTGTGTGAGTAGTCTATGGGTCTCTGTGTGAGTCTGTGGGTCTCTGTGTGAGTCAGTGTGTCTCTGTGTGAGTCTAATTTTCTCTGTGCGAGTCTGTGGGTCTCTGTGTGAGTAGTCTATGGGTCTCTGTGTGAGTTTATGGGTATCTGTGTGAGTCATTGGGTCTCTATGCGAGTCAGTGGGTCTCTGTGTGAGTCTAATTTTCTCTGTGTGAGTCTAATTTTCTCTGTGTGAGTCTGTGGGTCTTTGTGTGAGTAGTCTATGGGTCTCTGTGTGAGTAGTCTGTGGGTCTCTGTGCGAGTCTGTGGGTCTCTGTGTGAGTCTATGGGTCTCTGTGTGAGTAGTCTATGGGTCTCTGTGTGAGTAGTCTGTGGGTCTCTGTGTGAGTAGTCTGTGGGTCTCTGTGTGAGTAGTCTGTGGGTCTCTGTGTGAGTAGTCTGTGGGACTTTGTGTGAGTAGTCTATGGGTCTCTGTGTGAGTCTGTGGGTCTCTGTGTGAGTAGTCTATGGGTCTCTGTGTGAGTTTATGGGACTTTGTTTGAGTAGTCTATGGGTCTCTGTGCGAGTCTGTGGGTCTCTGTGTGAGTAGTCTATGGGTCTCTGTGTGAGTAGTCTGTGGGTCTCTGTGCGAGTCTGTGGGTCTCTGTGTGAGTAGTCTATGGGTCTCTGTGTGAGTAGTCTATGGGTGTCTGTGTGATGAGTCTATGGGTCTCTGTGTGAGTCTAATAGTCTCTGTGTGAGTCTGTGGATCTCTGTGTGAGTAGTCTATGGGTCTCCGTGTGAGTAGTCTATGGGTCTCTGTGTGAGTAGTCTATGGGTGTCTGTGTGAGTAGTCTATGGGTCTCTGTGTGAGTAGTCTATGGGTCTCTGTGTGAGTAGTCTTTGGGTGTCTGTGTGAGTAGTCTATGGGTCTCTGTGTGAGTTTGTGGGACTTTGTGTGAGTAGTCTATGGGTCTTTGAGTCTATGGGTATCTGTGCGAGTCAATGGGTCTCTGTGTGAGTCTATTTTTCTCTGTGTGAGTCTAATTTTCTCTGTGTGAGTCTAATATTCTCTGTGCTAGTCTGTGGATCTCTGTGTGAGTAGTCTATGGGTCTCTGTGTGGTGAGTCTATGGGTCTCTGTGTGAGTAGTCTATGGGTCTCTGTGTGAGTCTGTGGGTCTCTGTGTGAGTCAGTGTGTCTCTGTGTGAGTCTAATTTTCCCTGTGCGAGTCTGTGGGTCTCTGTGTGAGTAGTCTATGGGTCTCTGTGTGAGTCTAATTTTCTCTGTGTGAGTCTAATTTTCTCTGTGTGAGTCTGTGGGTCTTTGTGTGAGTAGTCTATGGGTCTCTGTGTGAGTAGTCTGTGGGTCTCTGTGCGAGTCTGTGGGTCTCTGTGTGAGTCTATGGGTCTCTGTGTGAGTAGTCTATGGGTCTCTGTGTGAGTAGTCTGTGGGTCTCTGTGTGAGTAGTCTGTGGGTCTCTGTGTGAGTAGTCTGTGGGTCTCTGTGTGAGTAGTCTGTGGGACTTTGTGTGAGTAGTCTATGGGTCTCTGTGTGAGTCTGTGGGTCTCTGTGTGAGTAGTCTATGGGTCTCTGTGTGAGTTTATGGGACTTTGTGTGAGTAGTCTATGGGTCTCTGTGCGAGTCTGTGGGTCTCTGTGTGAGTAGTCTATGGGTCTCTGTGTGAGTAGTCTGTGGGTCTCTGTGCGAGTCTGTGGGTCTCTGTGTGAGTAGTCTATGGGTCTCTGTGTGAGTAGTCTATGGGTGTCTGTGTGATGAGTCTATGGGTCTCTGTGTGAGTCTAATAGTCTCTGTGTGATTCTGTGGATCTCTGTGTGAGTAGTCTATGGGTCTCTGTGTGAGTAGTCTATGGGTCTCTGTGTGAGTAGTCTATGGGTGTCTGTGTGAGTAGTCTATGGGTCTCTGTGTGAGTTTGTGGGACTTTGTGTGAGTAGTCTATGGGTCTTTGAGTCTATGGGTATCTGTGCGAGTCAATGGGTCTCTGTGTGAGTCTATTTTTCTCTGTGTGAGTCTAATTTTCTCTGTGTGAGTCTAATATTCTCTGTGCTAGTCTGTGGATCTCTGTGTGAGTAGTCTATGGGTCTCTGTGTGGTGAGTCTATGGGTCTCTGTGTGAGTAGTCTATGGGTCTCTGTGTGAGTCTGTGGGTCTCTGTGTGAGTCAGTTTGTCTCTGTGTGAGTCTAATTTTCTCTGTGCGAGTCTGTGGGTCTCTGTGTGAGTAGTCTATGGGTCTCTGTGTGAGTTTATGGGTATCTGTGTGAGTCATTGGGTCTCTATGCGAGTCAGTGGGTCTCTGTGTGAGACTAATTTTCTCTGTGTGAGTCTAATTTTCTCTGTGTGAGTCTGTGGGTCTTTGTGTGAGTAGTCTATGGGTCTCTGTGTGAGTAGTCTGTGGGTCTCTGTGCGAGTCTGTGGGTCTCTGTGTGAGTCTATGGGTCTCTGTGTGAGTAGTCTATGGGTCTCTGTGTGAGTAGTCTGTGGGACTCTGTGTGAGTAGTCTATGGGTCTCTGTGTGAGTAGTCTATGGGTCTCTGTGTGAGTAGTCTATGGGTGTCTGTGTGAGTAGTCTATGGGTCTCTGTGTGAGTTTGTGGGACTTTGTGTGAGTAGTCTATGGGTCTTTGAGTCTATGGGTATCTGTGCGAGTCAATGGTTCTCTGTGTGAGTCTATTTTTCTCTGTGTGAGTCTAATTTTCTCTGTGTGAGTCTAATATTCTCTGTGCTAGTCTGTGGATCTCTGTGTGAGTAGTCTATGGGTCTCTGTGTGGTGAGTCTATGGGTCTCTGTGTGAGTAGTCTATGGGTCTCTGTGTGAGTCTGTGGGTCTCTGTGTGAGTCAGTTTGTCTCTGTGTGAGTCTAATTTTCTCTGTGCGAGTCTGTGGGTCTCTGTGTGAGTAGTCTATGGGTCTCTGTGTGAGTTTATGGGTATCTGTGTGAGTCATTGGGTCTCTATGCGAGTCAGTGGGTCTCTGTGTGAGTCTAATTTTCTCTGTGTGAGTCTAATTTTCTCTGTGTGAGTCTGTGGGTCTTTGTGTGAGTAGTCTATGGGTCTCTGTGTGAGTAGTCTGTGGGTGTCTGTGTGATGAGTCTATGGGTCTCTGTGTGAGTCTAATAGTCTCTGTGTGAGTCTGTGGATCTCTGTGTGAGTAGTCTATGGGTCTCCGTGTGAGTAGTCTATGGGTCTCTGTGTGAGTAGTCTATGGGTGTCTGTGTGAGTAGTCTATGGGTCTCTGTGTGAGTTTGTGGAACTTTGTGTGAGTAGTCTATGGGTCTTTGAGTCTATGGGTATCTGTGCGAGTCAATGGGTTTCTGTGTGAGTCTATTTTTCTCTGTGTGAGTCTAATTTTCTCTGTGTGAGTCTAATATTCTCTGTGCGAGTCTGTGGGTCTCTGTGTGAGTAGTCTATGGGTCTCTGTGTGAGTTTATGGGTATCTGTGTGAGTCATTGGGTCTCTATGCGAGTCAGTGGGTCTCTGTGTGAGTCTAATTTTCCCTGTGTGAGTCTAATTTTCTCTGTGTGAGTCTGTGGGTCTTTGTGTGAGTAGTCTATGGGTCTCTGTGTGAGTAGTCTGTGGGTCTCTGTGCGAGTCTGTGGGTCTCTGTGTGAGTCTATGGGTCTCTGTGTGAGTAGTCTATGGGTCTCTGTGTGAGTAGTCTGTGGGTCTCTGTGTGAGTAGTCTGTGGGTCTCTGTGTGAGTAGTCTGTGGGTCTCTGTGTGAGTAGTCTGTGGGACTTTGTGTGAGTAGTCTATGGGTCTCTGTGTGAGTAGTCTATGGGTCTCTGTGTGAGTAGTCTATGGGTGTCTGTGTGAGTTTGTGGGACTTTGTGTGAGTAGTCTATGGGTCTTTGAGTCTATAGGTATCTGTGCGAGACAATGGGTCTCTGTGTGAGTCTATTTTTCTCTGTGTGAGTCTAATTTTCTCTGTGTGAGTCTAATATTCTCTGTGCTAGTCTGTGGATCTCTGTGTGAGTAGTCTATGGGTCTCTGTGTGGTGAGTCTATGGGTCTCTGTGTGAGTAGTCTATGGGTCTCTGTGTGAGTCTATGGGTCTCTGTGTGAGTTTATGGGACTTTGTGTGAGTAGTCTATGGGTCTCTGTGTGAGTCAATGGGTCTCTATGTGAGTCAGTGTGTCTCTGTGTGAGTCTAATTTTCTCTGTGCGAGTCTGTGGGTCTCTGTGTGAGTAGTCTATGGGTCTCTGTGTGAGTTTATGGGTATCTGTGTGAGTCATTGGGTCTCTATGCGAGTCAGTGGGTCTCTGTGTGAGTCTAATTTTCTCTGTGTGAGTCTAATTTTCTCTGTGTCAGTCTGTGGGTCTTTGTGTGAGTAGTCTATGGGTCTCTGTGTGAGTAGTCTGTGGGTCTCTGTGTGAGTCTGTGGGTCTCTGTGTGAGTAGTCTATGGGTCTCTGTGTGAGTAGTCTATGGGTGTCTGTGTGATGAGTCTATGGGTCTCTGTGTGAGTCTAATAGTCTCTGTGTGAGTCTGTGGATCTCTGTGTGAGTAGTCTATGGGTCTCCGTGTGAGTAGTCTATGGGTCTCTGTGTGAGTAGTCTATGGGTGTCTGTGTGAGTAGTCTGTGGGTATCTGTGTGAGTAGTCTATGGGTATCTGTGTGAGTAGTCTATGGGTCTCTGTGTGATGAGTTTATGGATCTCTGTGTGGTGAGTTTATGGGTCTCTGTGTGGTGAGTCTATGGGTCTCTGTGTGGTGAGTCTATGGGTCTCTGTGTGGTGAGTCTATGGGTCTCTGTGTGGTGAGTCTATGGGCCTCTCTGTGTGAGTCTATGGGTCTCTGTGTGAGTAGTCTGTGGGTCTCTGTGTGATGAGTCTATGGGTCTCTGTGTGATGAGTCTATGGGTCTCTGTGTGAGTAGTCTATGGGTCTCTGTGTGGTGAGTCTATGGGTCTCTGTGTGGTGAGTCTATGGGTCTCTGTGTGATGAGTCTATGGGTCTCTGTGTGATGAGTCTATGGGTCTCTGTGTGGTGAGTCTATGGGTCTCTGTGTGGTGAGTCTATGGGTCTCTGTGTGAGTAGTCTGTGGATCTCTGTGTGATGAGTCTATGGGTCTCTGTGTGATGAGTCTATGGGTCTCTGTGTGGTGAGTCTATGGGTCTCTGTGTGGTGAGTCTATGGGTCTCTGTGTGGTGAGTCTATGGGTCTCTATGTGATGAGTCTATGGGTCTCTGTGTGAGTCTGTGGGTCTCTGTGTGAGTAGTCTATGGGTCTCTGTGTGGTGAGTCTATGAGTCTCCGTGTGTGATGAGTCTATGGGTCTCTGTGTGGTGAGTCTATGGGTCTCTGTGTGGTGAGTCTATGGGTCTCTGTGTGAGTAGTCTATGGGTCTCTGTTTGATGAGTCTATGGGTCTCTGTGTGGGGAGTCTATGGGTCTCTGTGTGGTGAGTCTATGGGTCTCTGTGTGGTGAGTCTATGGGTCTCTATGTGATGAGTCTATGGATCTCTGTGTGGTGAGTCTATGGGTCTCTGTGTGGTGAGTCTATGGGTCTCTGTGTGGTGAGTCTATGAGTCTCCGTGTGTGATGAGTCTATGGGTCTCTGTGTGGTGAGTCTATGGGTCTCTGTGTGGTGAGTCTATGGGTCTCTGTGTGGTGAGTCTATGGGTCTCTGTGTGGTGAGTCTATGAGTCTCCGTGTGTGATGAGTCTATGGGTCTCTGTGTGGTGAGTCTATGGGTCTCTGTGTGGTGAGTCTATGGGTCTCTGTGTGAGTAGTCTATGGGTCTCTGTGTGATGAGTCTATGGGTCTCTGTGTGGGGAGTCTATGGGTCTCTATGTGGTGAGTCTATGGGTCTCTGTGTGGTGAGTCTATGGGTCTCTGTGTGATGAGTCTGTGGGTCTCTGTGTGGTGAGTCTATGGGTCTCTGTGTGGTGAGTCTATGGGTCTCTGTGTGGTGAGTCTATGGGTCTCTGTGTGGTGAGTCTATGGGTCTCTGTGTGAGTAGTCTATGGGTCTCTGTGTGATGAGTCTGTGGGTCTCTGTGTGGTGAGTCTATGGGTCTCTGTGTGGTGAGTCTATGGGTCTCTGTGTGGTGAGTCTATGGGTCTCTGTGTGGTGAGTCTATGGGTCTCTGTGTGAGTAGTCTATGGGTCTCTGTGTGATGAGTCTATGGGTCTCTGTGTGGGGAGTCTATGGGTCTCTGTGTGATGAGTCTGTGGGTCTCTGTGTGGTGAGTCTATGGGTCTCTGTGTGGTGAGTCTATGGGTCTCTGTGTGGAGAGTCTATGGGTCTCTGTGTGGTGAGTCTATGCGTCTCTGTGTGAGTAGTCTATGGGTCTCTGTGTGATGAGTCTATGGGTCTCTGTGTGGGGAGTCTATGGGTGTCTGTGTAGTGAGTCTATGGGTCTCTGTGTGGTGAGTCTATGGGTCTCTGTGTGGTGAGTCTATGGGTCTCTGTGTGATGAGTCTATGGATCTCTGTGTGGTGAGTCTATGGGTCTCTGTGTGGTGAGTCTATGGGTCTCTGTGTGGTGAGTCTATGAGTCTCTGTGTGTGATGAGTCTATGGGTCTCTGTGTGGTGAGTCTATGGGTCTCTGTGTGGTGAGTCTATGGGTCTCTGTGTGAGTAGTCTATGGGTCTCTGTGTGATGAGTCTATGGGTCTCTGTGTGGGGAGTCTATGGGTCTCTATGTGGTGAGTCTATGGGTCTCTGTGTGGTGAGTCTATGGGTCTCTGTGTGATGAGTCTGTGGGTCTCTGTGTGGTGAGTCTATGGGTCTCTGTGTGGTGAGTCTATGGGTCTCTGTGTGGTGAGTCTATGGGTCTCTGTGTGGTGAGTCTATGGGTCTCTGTGTGAGTAGTCTATGGGTCTCTGTGTGATGAGTCTATGGGTCTCTGTGTGGGGAGTCTATGGGTCTCTGTGTGATGAGTCTGTGGGTCTCTGTGTGGTGAGTCTATGGGTCTCTGTGTGGTGAGTCTATGGGTCTCTGTGTGGAGAGTCTATGGGTCTCTGTGTGGTGAGTCTATGGGACTCTGTGTGATGAGTCTGTGGGTCTCTGTGTGGTGAGTCTATGGGTCTCTGTGTGGTGAGTCTATGGGTCTCTGTGTGATGAGTCTATGGGTCTCTGCGTGGGGAGTCTATGGATCTCTGTGTGATGAGTCTATGGGTCTCTGTGTGGTGAGTCTATGGGTCTCTGTGTCGTGAGTCTATGGGTCTCTGCGTGGTGAGTCTGTGGGTCTCTGTGTGGTGAGTCTATGGGTCTCTGTGTGGTGAGTCTATGGGTCTCTGTGTGGTGAGTCTATGGGTCTCTGTGTGGTGAGTCTATGGGTCTCTGTGTGGGGAGTCTATGGGTCTCTGTGTGGTGAGTCTATGGGTCTCTGTGTGAGTAGTCTGTGGGTCTCTCTGTGAGTAGTCCATGAATGAGATTTTAGAAGCAAACACAAAGATCCCCCACGTAGCCTTGGAGGCTGTCGGAGCGAGTGCCGCTAGTGGTGAGCAGCAGCAGCAGCAGCAGCGCTTACGAAGGGGGCCACCGGCGCCGCCCCCTGCCCGGCCGCCTTTGTCTCCCCCCGGCCGCCAACTTCGCCACGGCGCCCCCCGGTGTCTCTATTTTTGTTTTAGCCTGAGTCGACCCCAGGGGGAGGCCCAGGACCGACTCGCTCGCCGCTCCCCGCGGGGGTCAAGGTCACGGTGACCTTGACCCCCGCGGGGTGTCGAGGGGCTCCGTGCGGGGGGGGCGGGGGTCACACCGCACCGCTCGCCGGGGAGACAAAGGGGGTCCAGGGGGGTCCAGGGCGCTCGCCACTTGGCCCCCCACCGCACCCCCCCCGATGCTACCGGCGGCCCGCACCCCAAGGGTCTCGTTGCAGGCGATCGTACGGAGGAGGAGGGGGAGGAGGAGGGGGAGGAGGAGGAGGAGGGGGAGGAGGAGAAGGAGGAGGAGGGGGAGGAGGAGGAGGAGGAGGGGGAGGAGGAGGGGGAGGAGGAGGATGAGTAGGATGAGTAGGAGGAGGATGAGTAGGAGGAGGAGGAGGATGAGTAGGAGGAGGAGGAGGATGAGTAGGATGAGGAGGAGTAGGATGAGGAGGAGGAGGATGATGAGTAGAATGAGGAGGAGGATGAGTAGTAGGATGAGGAGGAGTAGGATGAGTAGTAGGAGGATGAGGGGGAGGAGTAGTAGGAGGAGGGGCGGCGTCTTCACCGCGTGTCTCTGATGGCTCCAGGATGGCTTCAGACCGAGGCAGTGCCGGGCCGCTGCCGTGTGGTGTCCGGACGGCAACGTTGGGCGGTGACGGTGACGGTGGCGGTGACGTCGGTAACCGGCAGGGCGGTGCCGTGGCCGCTGGCGGCGGCGGCGCTGCCAGGAAGGGCGAGGAGGTGGTGGTGGAGGTGGCGGTGGTGATGGAGGAGAAGGGCGAGGAGGTGGAGGATGAGAAGGGTGAGGAGGTGGATGATGAGAAGGGTGATGATGAGGTGGATGATGAGAAGGGCGACAGTGAGGAGGTGGGGGCCTCCTCCTCCCACGCCGGCATCAAGCGTCAGCGGAGCCACAGGGGGAGGGGCAGCCGTGGAGTGTCCCTCCCTCACCTGGGGCTGGAGAAACACAGGTACACATACACACATACACACAGATACACATGTATATATACATATATACATACGTATATATATACACATATATACATATATACACATACATATACACATATACACACATATATATGTATATATACATACACATATATACATATACACATATACACACATATATACATACATATATACACATATACAGACATATATACATACAGATATACAAAGACAAAGATCCCCCATATAGCCTTAACAGACTGTAGGGGCAAGTGCTGTTAGCGAGCACCTATGAAGGCCGGAACGGTACACGAGGGGGTGGGTGGCCAGCACCATGCCCGACCGCCTTTGTCTCCCTAGTGGCGATGTTTACACACACCACCAGGTAACTCATTTGAGGCTGAGTCGACCTAGGGGAGGCCCGGGACCGGTTCAAATAATCGTCACCGGTGTTGACCGTGAGCGGGAATCGAACCCGGGTCGCCAGGTTCATAGCGCAGTGTAGCGCTAACCGCTACACTATCGCTCCCCACACACAGTACACACAGTCACACACACACAGTCACACACACACACAGTCACACACACAGTCACATACACAGTCACACACAGTCACACAGGTACACACACACACAGGTACACACACACAGGTACACACACAGGTACACACACAGGTACATACACACAGGTACACACACAGGTACACACACATATACATACATACACACACATATACATACATACACATACATACACACACATATACATACATACACATACATACACACACATACATACACATACATACACACATATACATACATACACATACATACACACATACATACACATACACACACATATACATACATACATACACACACATATACATACATACATACACATACATACACACACATATACATACATACACATACATACACATACATACATACACACACGTAAACGTACACGTGTCTCTGTGTGGTGATGTCTGTGGGTCTCTGTGTGGTGCGTGCCGCTGTGGGTGAGTTTTGTCAATGTGGTTACCCACAGCCCCGTCTTCGGCCGAGGAATGGGGAGGAAGAAGCTAAGACGCAGCTGGGGGCCACCGGCCGGCTCTAAGGTCTGTGTGTGTGTACGTGTGTGTGTGTACGTGTGTGTGTAACAACTAAGCTTGTGCCGGAGGCCCCGGGGGGCCAGGCGTCTATGACGTCTCCTGGCCAAACCCCAATTGGCGGAGCCAGGAGATTGAATACCTACCCTCGGGGCTACTCCAGAAACAACGAAAAGCCACTACGGGTGGCCACGTGGAATGTTCGAACGCTCACTGCAGAGGAGAGGCTGCCACTCCTCTGTCGGGAGCTGGACCGGTACCGCCTGGATCTATGCGGCATTCAGGAGGTCCGGTGGACCGGCTCTGGCTCCTGCCACCATGAGGGGTGGACAGTCCTCTACTCGGGGCAGCAGACTGCCAAACAACAGGGTGTGGGTCTTCTTTTGAACAAAAGAATGAAGGGGGCGTGGGAGCGTGGCGGTGAGGTGTGGGAAGCTGTAAGCCCCAGGCTACTTTGGGCTCGCCTTCCCATCAACCGGAGGCGAGGAATGGTGGTCGTGGTTACTTATGCCCCCACCGAAGATGAACATCCGTGGAGGGATGCAGGCAAAGCCGATGAGTCAGATGCCTTCTATGACCTCCTGTCACAGGTGCTGGCTAAAGTGGCCCCTCGGGATAGAGTCATCATGTTGGGTGACTTTAATGCCCGAGTTGGTCATGATACTGGCACCTGGTCTGGAGTGATTGGAGGGCATGGGCCAGATAAGCTCAATAACAACGGTAGGAGGCTGCTAGATTTTTGTGCAGCCCATGGGCTTGTAATTACCAACACGCTGTTCCGGCATCGGCGCATCCACACAACATCATGGATGCATGCCGGGTCCAAGCAAGAACATCTGCTGGACTACATAGTGACGGACCAGCGAATGCGAGCCCATGTCCTTGACACCAGGACCTACCGTGGAGCTGATCTGCCCTCTGACCATCGACTAGTCATCTGTAAGATGCGCCTGCCATTCTTCCACTCCGGTGGTGGGTGTACACCCAGGACCCCATTCCAACCTAAAGTGGCCTGGTCTCAGTTATCTGATGAAAGTTGCAAGCGAGAATTTCATCATCGCTTGCGGCTGGGATTGGCATCGTCCCCGACTCCTCCTGATGTCGAGGGTAAATGGGCGAGGTTTAGGACTGTGACTCATGCAGCTGCAATGGCTGCTTTGGGTACGCGGTCCAGACCTCCCCAGACACCCTGGATGACAGAGGAGTTGTTCAGGATGGTTGAGAAAAAGCGACAGGCCCTCTGTCATCGGCTACAGAATCCCACGTCAGAGAATGAGGAGGCTTACCGCAGCCTTCGCTCGGAGGTTCGGAGAGCCGTGAGGTGCTGCAAGGATGGGTGGTGGTCGCGGGTTGCTGAGGAGATGGAGTCTGCCTCAGTGGCCCGTGATCACAAATCTCTAACTCCATCAAAAAAGTAACCTGCAGCGCCACACCTATTACCATCATTAGGGGAAAAAACGGTGATCCAATTTTCGACCCCCAGGAACAAGTTCGCAGATTTGCTGAGCATTTCTGTGAGGTCCTGGGGGAGAGAAAATCCCTCAGCCAGGAAAACATCGTGGCACAAAGTGAGGATGACCCTGCTGAGGCTGCGGTGCCTCAAATATTGGATGAAGTCACCCCCTGTGAGTGGCTGGCTGAGGTGCCATCTGCTGAGAAAGTATTGAAGGCGATCCAGAGTCTGAGACCAGGAAAGGCAGCGGGCAGAGATGATCTCCCAAGCGAAATGCTGAGGGAGGGTGGCGTTTGTGCACAGACTGCCCTATATGACATCATAACAGTCTGGACCACTGGACGGGTTCCGCAGGATTGGAAGGATGTCCTGGTGGTCCCCCTTTTTAAGAAGGGGGACCACCAGGACATCCTTCCAATCCTTTTTAAGAAGGGGGACCGCACAGACTGTAACAACTACAGGGGCATCTCACTCCTCAGTGTGCCGGGAAAGGTCCTGGCAAGGATTATTCAGCATCGCCTTGCCAGGCACGCTGAGGAGAGGCTTGCGGAGCCCCAATGCGGTTTCAGGAAAGGGCGGTCCTGCACAGATGCCATATTTTCTGTCCGTCTGCTACAGCAGAGGTGTAGGGAATTCCAACAAGACCTACATCTCTGCTTTATTGACCTGGTCAAGGCCTATGATACCATCAGTAGGCCTGGGCTCTGGGTCGTTCTTCGTGCTTTTGGAGTACCTGACCCTCTGCTCACGATCATTAAGGACCTTCATGATGGTGAGCGGGCCCGGGTAAAACTACGTGGCCGGGAGTCAGAGCCATTCCCTGTACACCTTGGGGTGCGACAGGGATGTCCTCTGGCTCCCACATTATTTAACATCTATTTTGACCACGTAGTTCGTGAAGCCTTCAATCGCTGTACCGGGGGAATCTCCATATGGTACAGATATAATGGGAGGCTAATCGATGCCCGGGTGCGGTCAAGGGATGGCTCCCTATTGCTCAACCACGTTATGTATGCTGATGACTTGGTAATAGCTGCTCAGTCAGAGGAGGAGTTGGAGACGCTGCTGCTGAGACTGGAGCGTGCCACTAAGAGGTGGGGCCTTACCATCAGCCCCACCAAAACTAAGCACCTGCCTGGGTATTTTGTACCATCGGACACTCCACCCCCACAACTCCCAATCGGTGATGGGGCAGTTGTGGAGAGAGTGGAGAGTTTCCCATACCTGGGCAGTGTGCTTATGACTGGCTCCAGTTTAACAGCAGAGGTCTCACTCCGAATCAGTCGAGCGGCAATATCTTTTCATCGGTTGCGTAACGCTGTGTGGAAGCTACCTGGTCTGTCGCTCCGCACTAAGCTTCAGGTCTTCTCGGCCACGGTCATTCCCTCCCTTCTCTACGCTTGCGAAACGTGGACCCCCCTAATGGAACATCTTCGCCGGTTAGAAACATTTAGGCTGGCCTACCTACGATCCATCCTGGGTTTAACCAGACTGGATTGTGTGAGGAGCTCACAAATCCTTGCAAGATCTGGGCAGGGTCCCATCGGTGAGCTCCTCCGGCAGGCAAGGCTGCGATGGCTGGGTCATGTAGCCCGCATGCCCAGCCACCGCATGCCAAAATAGCTTTTGTTTGGCCGGATTGAGGGGGCTAAGTGGGCGCGGCACGGGCTAGAGAAGAGATGGAGTGATGTGGTACAGGAGGACGTGGAGCTGAGTGGACTTGCCGATGACTGGTACCAGCGGTGTCAAGATCGGCCTCTGTGGAGGAGGCTCGTGAAGGATGCTACTGGGCAGTTGGAGGCAGTCGCCCTCCAACAACAACGGAGGGCGGAGGAGCGACGCTCACAACAGCGAGCGGAGCGCCGGGTGGCTAAAGCACAGCAGGTTGGCACAGTAGGGGGCACAGGTGGTGCATCAGCCAGTCATCTCAGTCAGTCGACCCGTGGCACCTGGGTCTGCCCCGTGACCTCCTGCCAGCGGGCGTTCGACACTTCACGTGGCCTCAGGGTGCACATAGCCTGGCACAAGCGTCGTGGTGATGTCACCGCCACTTAGTGGCGAATGGCGGTTGTTGTTGTTGTGTGTGTGTGTACGTGTGTGTGTGTGTACGTGTGTGTGTACGTGTGTGTGTGTACGTCTGTGTGTGTGTACGTGTGTGTGTGTGTACGTGTGTGTGTACGTGTGTGTGTGTACGTGTGTGTGTGTGTACGTGTACATGTGTGTACGTGTGTGTGTGTACGTGTGTGTGTACGTGTGTGTGTGTACGTGTGTGTGTACGTGTGTGTGTATGTGTGTGTGTGTGTGTACGTGTGTGTGTGTGTGTACGTGTGTGTGTGTGTGTACGTTTGTGTGTGTACGTGTGTGTACGTGTGTGTGTGTACGTGTGTGTGTGAACGTGTGTGTGTGTACGTGTGTGTGTGTGTACGTGTGTGTGTACGTGTGTGTGGGTTACGTGTGTGTGAACGTGTGTGTGTACGTGTGTATGTGTGTGTACGTGTGTGTGTACGTGTGTGTGTACGTGTGTGTGTACGTGTTTTTTTCTGTCCGTCTGCTACAGCAGAGGTGTAGGGAATTCCAACAAGACCTACATCTCTGCTTTATTGACCTGGTCAAGGCCTATGATACCATCAGTAGGCCTGGGCTCTGGGTCGTTCTTCGTGCTTTTGGAGTACCTGACCCTCTGCTCACGATCATTAAGGACCTGCATGATGGTGAGCGGGCCCGGGTAAAACTACGTGGCCGGGAGTCAGAGCCATTCCCTGTACACCTTGGGGTGCGACAGGGATGTCCTCTGGCTCCCACATTATTTAACATCTATTTTGACCACGTAGTTCGTGAAGCCTTCAATCGCTGTACCGGGGGAATCTCCATATGGTACAGATATAATGGGAGGCTAATCGATGCCCGGGTGCGGTCAAGGGATGGCTCCCTATTGCTCAACCACGTTATGTATGCTGATGACTTGGTAATAGCTGCTCAGTCAGAGGAGGAGTTGGAGACGCTGCTGCTGAGACTGGAGCGTGCCACTAAGAGGTGGGGCCTTACCATCAGCCCCACCAAAACTAAGCACCTGCCTGGGTATTTTGTACCATCGGACACTCCACCCCCACAACTCCCAATCGGTGATGGGGCAGTTGTGGAGAGAGTGGAGAGTTTCCCATACCTGGGCAGTGTGCTTATGACTGGCTCCAGTTTAACAGCAGAGGTCTCACTCCGAATCAGTCGAGCGGCAATATCTTTTCATCGGTTGCGTAACGCTGTGTGGAAGCTACCTGGTCTGTCGCTCCGCACTAAGCTTCAGGTCTTCTCGGCCACGGTCATTCCCTCCCTTCTCTACGCTTGCGAAACGTGGACCCCCCTAATGGAACATCTTCGCCGGTTAGAAACATTTAGGCTGACCTGCCTACGATCCATCCTGGGTTTAACCAGACTGGATTGTGTGAGGAGCTCACAAATCCTTGAAAGATCTGGGCAGGGTCCCATCGGTGAGCTCCTCCGGCAGGCAAGGCTGCGATGGCTGGGTCATGTAGCCCGCATGCCCAGCCACCGCATGCCGAAACAGCTTTTGTTTGGCCGGATTGAGGGGGCTAAGCGGGCGCGGCACGGGCTAGAGAAGAGATGGAGTGATGTGGTACAGGAGGACGTGGAGCTGAGTGGACTTGCCGATGACTGGTACCAGCGGTGTCAAGATCGGCCTCTGTGGAGGAGGCTCGTGAAGGATGCTACTGGGCAGTTGGAGGCAGTCGCCCTCCAACAACAACGGAGGGCGGAGGAGCGACGCTCACAACAGCGAGCGGAGCGCCGGGTGGCTAAAGCACAGCAGGTTGGCACAGTAGGGGGCACAGGTGGTGCATCAGCCAGTCATCTCAGTCAGTCGACCCGTGGCACCTGGGTCTGCCCCGTGACCTCCTGCCAGTGGGCGTTCGACACTTCACGTGGCCTCAGGGTGCACATAGCCTGGCACAAGCGTCGTGGTGATGTCACCGCCACTTAGTGGCGAATGGCGGTTGTTGTTGTTGTGTGTACGTGTGTGTGTGTACGTGTGTGTGTGTGTACGTGTGTATGTACGTGTGTGTGTGTACGTCTGTGTGTGTGTACGTGTGTGTGTGTGTACGTGTGTGTGTACGTGTGTGTGTGTACGTGTGTGTGTGTGTACGTGTGTACGTGTACGTGTGTGTACGTGTGTGTGTGTACGTGTGTGTGTGTACGTGTGTGTGTGTGTGTACGTGTGTGTGTACGTGTGTGTGTACGTGTGTGTGTGTGTGTACGTGTGTGTGTGTGTGTACGTGTGTGTGTGTGTGTACGTTTGTGTGTGTACGTGTGTGTACGTGTGTGTGTGTACGTGTGTGTGTGAACGTGTGTGTGTGTACGTGTGTGTGTGTGTACGTGTGTGTGTACGTGTGTGTGGGTTACGTGTGTGTGAACGTGTGTGTGTACGTGTGTATGTGTGTGTACGTGTGTGTGTACGTGTGTGTGTACGTGTGTGTGTACGTGTTTTTTTCTGTCCGTCTGCTACAGCAGAGGTGTAGGGAATTCCAACAAGACCTACATCTCTGCTTTATTGACCTGGTCAAGGCCTATGATACCATCAGTAGGCCTGGGCTCTGGGTCGTTCTTCGTGCTTTTGGAGTACCTGACCCTCTGCTCACGATCATTAAGGACCTTCATGATGGTGAGCGGGCCCGGGTAAAACTACGTGGCCGGGAGTCAGAGCCATTCCCTGTACACCTTGGGGTGCGACAGGGATGTCCTCTGGCTCCCACATTATTTAACATCTATTTTGACCACGTAGTTCGTGAAGCCTTCAATCGCTGTACCGGGGGAATCTCCATATGGTACAGATATAATGGGAGGCTAATCGATGCCCGGGTGCGGTCAAGGGATGGCTCCCTATTGCTCAACCACGTTATGTATGCTGATGACTTGGTAATAGCTGCTCAGTCAGAGGAGGAGTTGGAGACGCTGCTGCTGAGACTGGAGCGTGCCACTAAGAGGTGGGGCCTTACCATCAGCCCCACCAAAACTAAGCACCTGCCTGGGTATTTTGTACCATCGGACACTCCACCCCCACAACTCCCAATCGGTGATGGGGCAGTTGTGGAGAGAGTGGAGAGTTTCCCATACCTGGGCAGTGTGCTTATGACTGGCTCCAGTTTAACAGCAGAGGTCTCACTCCGAATCAGTCGAGCGGCAATATCTTTTCATCGGTTGCATAACGCTGTGTGGAAGCTACCTGGTCTGTCGCTCCGCACTAAGCTTCAGGTCTTCTCGGCCACGGTCATTCCCTCCCTTCTCTACGCTTGCGAAACGTGGACCCCCCTAATGGAACATCTTCGCCGGTTAGAAACATTTAGGCTGACCTGCCTACGATCCATCCTGGGTTTAACCAGACTGGATTGTGTGAGGAGCTCACAAATCCTTGAAAGATCTGGGCAGGGTCCCATCGGTGAGCTCCTCCGGCAGGCAAGGCTGCGATGGCTGGGTCATGTAGCCCGCATGCCCAGCCACCGCATGCCGAAACAGCTTTTGTTTGGCCGGATTGAGGGGGCTAAGCGGGCGCGGCACGGGCTAGAGAAGAGATGGAGTGATGTGGTACAGGAGGACGTGGAGCTGAGTGGACTTGCCGATGACTGGTACCAGCGGTGTCAAGATCGGCCTCTGTGGAGGAGGCTCGTGAAGGATGCTACTGGGCAGTTGGAGGCAGTCGCCCTCCAACAACAACGGAGGGCAGAAGAGCGACGCTCACAACAGCGAGCGGAGCGCCGGGTGGCTAAAGCACAGCAGGTTGGCACAGTAGGGGGCACAGGTGGTGCATCAGCCAGTCATCTCAGTCAGTCGACCCGTGGCACCTGGGTCTGCCCCGTGACCTCCTGCCAGCGGGCGTTCGACACTTCACGTGGCTTCAGGGTGCACATAGCCTGGCACAAGCGTCGTGGTGACGTCACCGCCACTTAGTGGCGAATGGCGGTTGTTGTTGTTGTGTACGTGTGTGTGTGTGTACGTGTGTACGTGTGTGTGTGTACGTGTGTGTGTACGTGTGTACGTGTGTGTGTGTACGTGTGTGTGTGTGTACGTGTGTGTGTGTGTACGTGTGTGTGTACGTGTGTGTGTGTACGTGTGTGTGTGTACGTGTGTGTGTGTGTACGTGTGTGTGTACGTGTGTGTGTGTACGTGTGTGTGTGTACGTGTGTGTGTGTACGTGTGTGTGTACGTGTGTACGTGTGTGTGTGTACGTGTGTGTGTGTGTGTACGTGCGTGTGTGTGTGTGTGTGTACGTGTGTGTGTGTGTACGTGTGTGTGTGTACGTGTGTGTGTGTGTACGTGTGTGTGTGTGTACGTGTGTGTGTGTACGTGTGTACGTGTGTGTGTGTGTGTGTACGTGTGTGTGTGTGTACGTGTGTGTGTGTGTACGTGTGTGTGTGTACGTGTGTGTGTGTGTACGTGTGTGCGTACGTGTGTGTGTGTGTACGTGTGTGTGCGTACGTGTGTGTGCGTACGTGTGTGTGTGTACGTGTGTGTGTGTACGTGTGTGTGTGTACGTGTGTGTGTGTACGTGTGTGTGTGTGTGTGTACGTGTGTGTGTACGTGTGTGTGTACGTGTGTGTGTGTACGTGTGTGTGCGTATGTGTGTGTGTGTACGTGTGTGTGTGTGTACGTGTGTGTGTACGTGTGTGTGTACGTGTGTGTGGGTTACGTGTGTGTGTGTACGTGTGTGTGTGTACGTGTGTGTGTACGTGTGTGTGTGTGTGTGTACGTGTGTGTGTGTACGTGTGTGTGTACGTGTGTGTGTACGTGTGTGTGTGTACGTGTGTGTGTGTACATGTGTGTGTGTACGTGTTTACGTGTGTGTGTACGTGTGTGTGTGTGTACGTGTGTGTGTGTGTACGTGTGTGTGTACGTGTGTGTGTGTGTACGTGTGTGTGTACGGGTGTACGTGTGTACGTGTGTGTGTGTGTACGTGTGTGTGTACGTGTGTGTGTGTACGTGTGTGTGTGTGTACGTGTGTGTGTGTGTGTGTACGTGTGTGTGTGTACGTGTGTGTGTGTGTGTACGTGTGTGTGTACGTGTGTGTGTGTACGTGTGTGTGCGTACGTGTGTGTGTGTACGTGTGTGTGTGTGTGTACGTGTGTGTGTGTGTACGTGTGTGTGTGTACGTGTGTGTGTACGTGTGTGTGTACGTGTGCGTGTGTACGTGTGTGTGTGTGTACGTGTGTGTACGTGTGTGTATGTACGTGTGTGTGTGTACGTGTGTGTGTGTACGTGTGTGTGTACGTGTGTGTGTGTGTGTACGTGTGTGTGTACGTGTGTGTACGTGTGTGTGTGTGTACGTGTGTGTACGTGTGTGTGTGTGTACGTGTGTACGTGTGTGTGTGTGTACGTGTGTGTGTACGTGTGTGTACGTGTGTGTGTGTGTACGTGTGTGTGTGTACGTGTGTGTGTGTACGTGTGTGTACGTGTGTGTGTGTACGTGTGTGTGTGTGTACGTGTGTACGTGTGTGTGTGTGTACGTGTGTGTGTACGTGTGTGTACGTGTGTGTGTGTGTACGTGTGTGTGTGTACGTGTGTGTGTGTGTACGTGTGTGTGTACGTGTGTGTGTGTACGTGTGTATGCGTACGTGTGTGTGTGTACGTGTGTGTGTGTACGTGTGTGTGTGTATACGTGTGTGTGTGTACGTGTGTGTGTGTACGTGTGTGTGTACGTGTGTGTGTGTGTGTACGTGTGTGTGTACGTGTGTGTGTGTACGTGTGTGTGTGTACGTGTGTGTGTGTACGTGTGTGTATGTACGTGTGTGTGTGTACGTGTGTGTGTGTACGTGTGTGTGTGTACGTGTGTGTGTGTACGTGTGTGTGTGTACGTGTGTGTGTGTGTACGTGTGTACGTGTGTGTGTGTGTACGTGTGTGTGTACGTGTGTGTACGTGTGTGTGTGTGTACGTGTGTGTGTGTACGTGTGTGTGTGTGTGTACGTGTGTGTGTACGTGTGTGTGTGTACGTGTGTATGCGTACGTGTGTGTGTGTACGTGTGTGTACGTGTGTGTGTACGTGTGTGTGTGTACGTGTGTGTGTGTACGTGTGTGTGTACGTGTGTGTGTGTGTACGTGTGTGTGTACGTGTGTGTGTGTACGTGTGTGTGTGTGTGTGTACGTGTGTGTGTACGTGTGTGTGTACGTGTGTGTGTGTACGTGTGTGTGCGTATGTGTGTGTGTGTACGTGTGTGTGTGTGTACGTGTGTGTGTACGTGTGTGTGTACGTGTGTGTGGGTTACGTGTGTGTGTGTACGTGTGTGTGTGTACGTGTGTGTGTACGTGTGTGTGTGTGTGTGTACGTGTGTGTGTGTACGTGTGTGTGTACGTGTGTGTGTACGTGTGTGTGTGTACGTGTGTGTGTGTACATGTGTGTGTGTACGTGTTTACGTGTGTGTGTACGTGTGTGTGTGTGTACGTGTGTGTGTGTGTACGTGTGTGTGTACGTGTGTGTGTGTGTACGTGTGTGTGTACGGGTGTACGTGTGTACGTGTGTGTGTGTGTACGTGTGTGTGTACGTGTGTGTGTGTACGTGTGTGTGTGTGTACGTGTGTGTGTGTGTGTGTACGTGTGTGTGTGTACGTGTGTGTGTGTGTGTACGTGTGTGTGTACGTGTGTGTGTGTACGTGTGTGTGCGTACGTGTGTGTGTGTACGTGTGTGTGTGTGTGTACGTGTGTGTGTGTGTACGTGTGTGTGTGTACGTGTGTGTGTACGTGTGTGTGTACGTGTGTGTGTACGTGTGCGTGTGTACGTGTGTGTGTGTGTACGTGTGTGTACGTGTGTGTATGTACGTGTGTGTGTGTACGTGTGTGTGTGTACGTGTGTGTGTACGTGTGTGTGTGTGTGTACGTGTGTGTGTACGTGTGTGTACGTGTGTGTGTGTGTACGTGTGTGTACGTGTGTGTGTGTGTACGTGTGTACGTGTGTGTGTGTGTACGTGTGTGTGTACGTGTGTGTACGTGTGTGTGTGTGTACGTGTGTGTGTGTACGTGTGTGTGTGTACGTGTGTGTACGTGTGTGTGTGTACGTGTGTGTGTGTGTACGTGTGTACGTGTGTGTGTGTGTACGTGTGTGTGTACGTGTGTGTACGTGTGTGTGTGTGTACGTGTGTGTGTGTACGTGTGTGTGTGTGTACGTGTGTGTGTACGTGTGTGTGTGTACGTGTGTATGCGTACGTGTGTGTGTGTACGTGTGTGTGTGTACGTGTGTGTGTGTATACGTGTGTGTGTGTACGTGTGTGTGTGTACGTGTGTGTGTACGTGTGTGTGTGTGTGTACGTGTGTGTGTACGTGTGTGTGTGTACGTGTGTGTGTGTACGTGTGTGTGTGTACGTGTGTGTATGTACGTGTGTGTGTGTACGTGTGTGTGTGTACGTGTGTGTGTGTACGTGTGTGTGTGTACGTGTGTGTGTGTGTACGTGTGTACGTGTGTGTGTGTGTACGTGTGTGTGTACGTGTGTGTACGTGTGTGTGTGTGTACGTGTGTGTGTGTACGTGTGTGTGTGTGTGTACGTGTGTGTGTACGTGTGTGTGTGTACGTGTGTATGCGTACGTGTGTGTGTGTACGTGTGTGTACGTGTGTGTGTGTGTACGTGTGTGTGTGTACGTGTGTGTGTGTACGTGTGTGTGTACGTGTGTGTGTGTGTACGGGTGTGTGTGTGTGTACGTGTGTGTGTGTACGGTGTGTTGTGTGTACGTGTGTGTGTGTACTGTGTGTTATGTACGTGTGTGTGTGTACGTGTGTGTGTGTACGTGTGTGTGTGTACGTGTGTGTGTGTACGTGTGTGTGTGTGTACGTGTGTGTGTACGTGTGTGTGTACGTGTGTGTGTGTACGTGTGTGTGTGTGTACGTGTGTGTGTGTGTACGTGTGTGTGTGTGTACGTGTGTGTGTACGTGTGTGTGTGTACGTGTGTGTGTACGTGTGTGTGTGTACGTGTGTGTGTGTGTACGTGTGTGTGTACGTGTGTGTACGTGTGTGTGTGTGTACGTGTGTGTGTGTACGTGTGTGTGTGTGTACGTGTGTGTGTGTACGTGTGTGTGTGTGTACGTGTGTGTGTACGTGTGTGTGTGTGTACGTGTGTGTGTACGTGTGTGTGTGTGTACGTGTGTGTGTACGTGTGTGTACGTGTGTGTGTGTACGTGTGTGTGTGTACGTGTGTGTGTGTACGTGTGTGTGTGTGTACGTGTGTGTGTACGTGTGTGTACGTGTGTGTGTGTGTACGTGTGTGTGTACGTGTGTGTGTGTACGTGTGTGTGCGTACGTGTGTGTGTGTACGTGTGTGTGTGTACGTGTGTGTGTGTGTACGTGTGTGTGTACGTGTGTGTACGTGTGTGTGTGTGTACGTGTGTGTGTACGTGTGTGTGTACGTGTGTGTGTGTACGTGTGTGTGTGTACGTGTGTGTGTACGTGTGTGTGTGTGTACGTGTGTGTGTACGTGTGTGTGTGTGTACGTGTGTGTGTACGTGTGTGTGTGTGTACGTGTGTGTGTACGTGTGTGTACGTGTGTGTGTACGTGTGTGTGTGTACGTGTGTGTGTGTACGTGTGTGTGTGTACGTGTGTGTGTACGTGTGTGTGTACGTGTGTGTGTGTGTGTACGTGTGTGTGTACGTGTGTGTGTGTACGTGTGTGTGCGTACGTGTGTGTGTGTACGTGTGTGTGTGTACGTGTGTGTGTGTGTACGTGTGTGTGTACGTGTGTGTGTGTGTGTGTACGTGTGTGTGTACGTGTGTGTGTACGTGTGTGTGTGTACGTGTGTGTGTGTACGTGTGTGTGTACGTGTGTGTGTGTACGTGTGTGTGTACGTGTGTGTACGTGTGTGTGTGTACGTGTGTGTGTACGTGTGTGTGTGTACGTGTGTGTGCGTACGTGTGTGTGTGTACGTGTGTGTGTGTACGTGTGTGTGTGTGTACGTGTGTGTGTGTACGTGTGTGTGTGTACGTGTGTGTGTGTGTACGTGTGTGTGTGTACGTGTGTGTGTGTGTACGTGTGTGTGTACGTGTGTGTGTGTACGTGTGTGTGTGTGTACGTGTGTGTGTGTGTACATGTATGTGTGTGTACGTGTGTGTGTACGTGTGTGTGTACGTGTGTGTGTGTGTGTACGTGTGTGTGTACGTGTGCGTGTGTACGTGTGTGTGTGTGTACGTGTGTGTGTGTACGTGTGTGTATGTACGTGTGTGTGTGTACGTGTGTGTGTGTACGTGTGCGTGTACGTGTGTGTGTGTGTGTGTACGTGTGTGTGTACGTGTGTGTACGTGTGTGTGTGTACGTGTGTGTTACGTGTGTGTGTGTGTACGTGTGTGTGTGTACGTGTGTGTGTGTGTGTACGTGTGTGTGTACGTGTGTGTGTGTACGTGTGTGTGTGTGTACGTGTGTACGTGTGTGTGTGTGTGTACGTGTGTGTGTACGTGTGTGTACGTGTGTGTGTGTACGTGTGTGTGTGTACGTGTGTGTGTGTGTACGTGTGTGTGTACGTGTGTGTGTGTACGTGTGTGTGCGTACGTGTGTGTGTGTACGTGTGTGTGTGTACGTGTGTGTGTGTGTGTGTACGTGTGTGTGTGTACGTGTGTGTACGTGTGTGTGTGTACGTGTGTGTGTGTACGTGTGTGTGTACGTGTGTGTGTGTGTGTGTACGTGTGTGTGTACGTGTGTGTGTGTACGTGTGTGTGTGTGTACGTGTGTGTGTGTACGTGTGTGGACGTGTGTGTGTGTGTACGTGTGTGTGTGTACGTGTGTGTGTGTGTACGTGTGTGTGTGTGTGTACGTGTGTGTGTACGTGTGTGTGTGTACGTGTGTGTGTGTGTACGTGTGTGTGTACGTGTGTGTACGTGTGTGTGTACGTGTGTGTGTGTACGTGTGTGTGTGTACGTGTGTGTGTGTACGTGTGTGTGTGTGTACGTGTGTGTGTACGTGTGTGTGTGTGTACGTGTGTGTGTGTACGTGTGTGTGTGTGTACGTGTGTGTGTGTGTACGTGTGTGTACGTGTGTGTGTGTGTACGTGTGTGTGTGTGTGTGTGTACGTGTGTGTGTGTGTACGTGTGTGTGTGTGTGTACGTGTGTGTGTGTACGTGTGTGTGTGTACGTGTGTGTGTGTACGTGTGTGTGTGTGTACGTGTGTGTACGTGTGTGTGTGTGTACGTGTGTGTGTGTACGTGTGTGTGTGTGTACGTGTGTGTGTGTGTACGTGTGTGTGTACGTGTGTGTACGTGTGTGTGTGTGTACGTGTGTGTGTGTGTGTGTACGTGTGTGTGTGTGTGTACGTGTGTGTGTACGTGTGTGTGTGTACGTGTGTGTGTGTGTACGTGTGTGTGTGTACGTGTGTGTGTACGTGTGTGTACGTGTGTGTGTGTGTACGTGTGTGTGTGTACGTGTGTGTGTGTGTACGTGTGTGTGTGTGTACGTGTGTGTGTACGTGTGTGTACGTGTGTGTGTGTACGTGTGTGTGTGTGTACGTGTGTGTGTGTACGTGTGTGTGTACGTGTGTGTACGTGTGTGTGTGTGTACGTGTGTGTGTGTACGTGTGTGTGTGTGTACGTGTGTGTGTACGTGTGTGTGTACGTGTGTGTGTACGTGTGTGTGTGTACGTGTGTGTGTGTACGTGTGTGTGTGTACGTGTGTGTGTGTACGTGTGTGTGTACGTGTGTGTGTGTGTACGTGTGTGTGTGTACGTGTGTGTGTGTGTACGTGTGTGTGTGTGTGTACGTGTGTGTGTACGTGTGTGTACGTGTGTGTGTGTGTACGTGTGTGTGTGTGTGTACGTGTGTGTGTGTGTACGTGTGTGTGTACGTGTGTGTGTGTACGTGTGTGTGTGTGTACGTGTGTACGTGTGTGTGTGTGTACGTGTGTGTGTACGTGTGTGTACGTGTGTGTGTGTGTACGTGTGTGTGTGTACGTGTGTGTGTGTGTACGTGTGTGTGTACGTGTGTGTGTGTACGTGTGTGTGCGTACGTGTGTGTGTGTACGTGTGTGTGTGTGTACGTGTGTGTGTGTACGTGTGTGTGTACGTGTGTGTGTGTGTACGTGTGTGTGTACGTGTGTGTGTGTACGTGTGTGTGTGTGTACGTGTGTGTGTGTACGTGTGTGTGTGTGTACGTGTGTGTGTGTGTACGTGTGTGTGTGTACGTGTGTGTGTACGTGTGTGTGTACGTGTGTGTGTGTGTGTACGTGTGTGTGTACGTGTGCGTGTGTACGTGTGTGTGTGTGTACGTGTGTGTGTGTACGTGTGTGTATGTACGTGTGTGTGTGTACGTGTGTGTGTGTACGTGTGTGTGTGTGTGTACGTGTGTGTGTACGTGTGTGTGTGTACGTGTGTGTGTGTGTACGTGTGTGTGTGTACGTGTGTGTATGTACGTGTGTGTGTGTACGTGTGTGTGTGTACGTGTGTGTGTGTACGTGTGTGTGTGTGTACGTGTGTGTGTACGTGTGTGTGTGTGTACGTGTGTGTGTACGTGTGTGTGTGTACGTGTGTGTGTGTGTACGTGTGTGTGTACGTGTGTGTACGTGTGTGTGTACGTGTGTGTGTGTACGTGTGTGTGTGTACGTGTGTGTGTGTACGTGTGTGTGTGTGTACGTGTGTGTGTACGTGTGTGTACGTGTGTGTGTGTGTACGTGTGTGTGTGTACGTGTGTGTGTGTGTGTGTACGTGTGTGTGTACGTGTGTGTGTGTGTACGTGTGTGTGTACGTGTGTGTGTGTGTACGTGTGTGTGTACGTGTGTGTACGTGTGTGTGTACGTGTGTGTGTGTACGTGTGTGTGTGTACGTGTGTGTGTGTGTACGTGTGTGTGTACGTGTGTGTACGTGTGTGTGTGTGTACGTGTGTGTGTACGTGTGTGTGTGTACGTGTGTGTGCGTACGTGTGTGTGTACGTGTGTGTGTGTACGTGTGTGTGTGTACGTGTGTGTGTACGTGTGTGTACGTGTGTGTGTACGTGTGTGTGTACGTGTGTGTGTGTACGTGTGTGTGTGTACGTGTGTGTGTACGTGTGTGTGTGTACGTGTGTGTGTACGTGTGTGTACGTGTGTGTGTGTGTGTGTACGTGTGTGTGTACGTGTGTGTGTGTACGTGTGTGTGCGTACGTGTGTGTGTGTACGTGTGTGTGTGTACGTGTGTGTGTGTGTGTACGTGTGTGTGTGTACGTGTGTGTGTGTACGTGTGTGTGTGTGTACGTGTGTGTGTGTGTGTACGTGTGTGTGTACGTGTGTGTGTGTACGAGTGTGTGTGTGTACGTGTGTGTGTGTACGTGTGTGTATGTACGTGTGTGTGTGTACGTGTGTGTGTGTACGTGTGTGTGTGTACGTGTGTGTGTGTGTACGTGTGTGTGTACGTGTGTGTGTGTGTACGTGTGTGTGTACGTGTGTGTGTGTACGTGTGTGTGTGTGTACGTGTGTGTGTACGTGTGTGTACGTGTGTGTGTACGTGTGTGTGTGTACGTGTGTGTGTGTACGTGTGTGTGTGTACGTGTGTGTGTGTGTACGTGTGTGTGTACGTGTGTGTACGTGTGTGTGTGTGTACGTGTGTGTGTGTACGTGTGTGTGTGTGTGTGTACGTGTGTGTGTACGTGTGTGTGTGTGTACGTGTGTGTGTACGTGTGTGTGTGTGTACGTGTGTGTGTACGTGTGTGTACGTGTGTGTGTACGTGTGTGTGTGTACGTGTGTGTGTGTACGTGTGTGTGTGTGTACGTGTGTGTGTACGTGTGTGTACGTGTGTGTGTGTGTACGTGTGTGTGTACGTGTGTGTGTGTACGTGTGTGTGCGTACGTGTGTGTGTACGTGTGTGTGTGTACGTGTGTGTGTGTACGTGTGTGTGTACGTGTGTGTACGTGTGTGTGTACGTGTGTGTGTACGTGTGTGTGTGTACGTGTGTGTGTGTACGTGTGTGTGTACGTGTGTGTGTGTACGTGTGTGTGTACGTGTGTGTACGTGTGTGTGTGTGTGTGTGTACGTGTGTGTGTACGTGTGTGTGTGTACGTGTGTGTGCGTACGTGTGTGTGTGTACGTGTGTGTGTGTACGTGTGTGTGTGTGTGTACGTGTGTGTGTGTACGTGTGTGTGTGTACGTGTGTGTGTGTGTACGTGTGTGTGTGTACGTGTGTGTGTACGTGTGTGTGTGTGTACGTGTGTGTGTACGTGTGTGTGTGTACGTGTGTGTGTGTGTACGTGTGTGTGTGTACGTGTGTGTGTGTGTACGTGTGTGTGTGTGTACGTGTGTGTGTGTACGTGTGTGTGTACGTGTGTGTGTACGTGTGTGTGTGTGTGTGTACGTGTGTGTGTACGTGTGCGTGTGTACGTGTGTGTGTGTGTACGTGTGTGTGTGTACGTGTGTGTATGTACGTGTGTGTGTGTACGTGTGTGTGTTTACGTGTGCATGTACGTGTGTGTGTGTGTGTACGTGTGTGTGTACGTGTGTGTACGTGTGTGTGTGTGTACGTGTGTGTACGTGTGTGTGTTTACGTGTGCATGTACGTGTGTGTGTGTGTGTACGTGTGTGTGTACGTGTGTGTGTGTACGTGTGTGTGTGTGTACGTGTGTACGTGTGTGTGTGTGTGTACGTGTGTGTGTACGTGTGTGTACGTGTGTGTGTGTGTACGTGTGTGTGTGTACGTGTGTGTGTGTGTACGTGTGTGTGTACGTGTGTGTGTGTACGTGTGTGTGCGTACGTGTGTGTGTGTACGTGTGTGTGTGTACGTGTGTGTGTGTACGTGTGTGTGTGTACGTGTGTGTGTACGTGTGTGTGTGTGTGTACGTGTGTGTGTACGTGTGTGTGTGTACGTGTGTGTGTGTGTACGTGTGTGTGTGTACGTGTGTGTGTACGTGTGTGTGTGTGTGTGTACGTGTGTGTGTGTACGTGTGTGTGTGTACGTGTGTGTGTGTGTGTACGTGTGTGTACGTGTGTGTGTACGTGTGTGTGTGTACGTGTGTGTGTGTGTACGTGTGTGTGTACGTGTGTGTGTACGTGTGTGTGTGTACGTGTGTGTGTACGTGTGTGTGTGTGTACGTGTGTGTGTACGTGTGTGTGTGTGTACGTGTGTGTGTGTACGTGTGTGTGTGTGTACGTGTGTGTGTGTGTACGTGTGTGTGTACGTGTGTGTACGTGTGTGTGTGTGTACGTGTGTGTGTGTGTGTACGTGTGTGTGTGTGTACGTGTGTGTGTGTGTGTGTACGTGTGTGTGTGTACGTGTATGTGTGTACGTGTGTGTGTGTACGTGTGTGTGTGTGTACGTGTGTGTGTACGTGTGTGTACGTGTGTGTGTGTGTACGTGTGTGTGTGTACGTGTGTGTGTGTGTACGTGTGTGTGTGTACGTGTGTGTGTACGTGTGTGTACGTGTGTGTGTGTGTACGTGTGTGTGTGTGTACGTGTGTGTGTGTGTACGTGTGTGTGTACGTGTGTGTGTGTACGTGTGTGTGTGTGTACGTGTGTGTGTGTACGTGTGTGTGTACGTGTGTGTACGTGTGTGTGTACGTGTGTGTGTGTACGTGTGTGTGTGTGTACGTGTGTGTGTGTGTACGTGTGTGTGTACGTGTGTGTGTACGTGTGTGTGTGTACGTGTGTGTGTGTACGTGTGTGTGTGTGTACGTGTGTGTGTACGTGTGTGTACGTGTGTGTGTGTACGTGTGTGTGTGTGTACGTGTGTGTGTGTGTACGTGTGTGTGTACGTGTGTGTGTACGTGTGTGTGTGTACGTGTGTGTGTGTGTACGTGTGTGTGTGTGTACGTGTGTGTGTACGTGTGTGTGTACGTGTGTGTGTGTACGTGTGTGTGTGTGTACGTGTGTGTGTGTACGTGTGTGTGTACGTGTGTGTACGTGTGTGTGTGTGTACGTGTGTGTGTGTACGTGTGTGTGTGTGTACGTGTACGTGTGTGTGTACGTGTGTGTGTACGTGTGTGTGTGTACGTGTGTGTGTGTACGTGTGTGTGTGTACGTGTGTGTGTGTGTACGTGTGTGTGTACGTGTGTGTACGTGTGTGTGTGTACGTGTGTGTGTGTACGTGTGTGTGTGTGTACGTGTGTGTGTGTGTACGTGTGTGTGTACGTGTGTGTACGTGTGTGTGTGTGTGTACGTGTGTGTGTGTGTACGTGTGTGTGTACGTGTGTGTGTACGTGTGTGTGTGTGTACGTGTGTACGTGTGTGTGTGTGTACGTGTGTGTGTACGTGTGTGTACGTGTGTGTGTGTGTGTACGTGTGTGTGTGTACGTGTGTGTGTGTGTACGTGTGTGTGTACGTGTGTGTGTGTACGTGTGTGTGCGTACGTGTGTGTGTGCACGTGTGTGTGTGTACGTGTGTGTGTGTGTACGTGTGTGTGTGTACGTGTGTGTGTGTACGTGTGTGTGTGTGTACGTGTGTGTGTGTACGTGTGTGTGTACGTGTGTGTGTACGTGTGTGTGTGTGTACGTGTGTGTGTGTACGTGTGTGTGTGTGTACGTGTGTGTGTGTGTATGTGTGTGTGTGTACGTGTGTGTGTACGTGTGTGTGTACGTGTGTGTGTGTGTGTACGTGTGTGTGTACGTGTGCGTGTGTACGTGTGTGTGTGTGTACGTGTGTGTGTGTACGTGTGTGTATGTACGTGTGTGTGTGTACGTGTGTGTGTGTACGTGTGTGTGTACGTGTGTGTGTGTGTACGTGTGTGTGTACGTGTGTGTACGTGTGTGTGTGTGTACGTGTGTGTACGTGTGTGTGTGTGTACGTGTGTACGTGTGTGTGTGTGTACGTGTGTGTGTACGTGTGTGTACGTGTGTGTGTGTGTACGTGTGTGTGTGTACGTGTGTGTGTGTACGTGTGTGTGTGTGTACGTGTGTGTGTACGTGTGTGTGTGTGTACGTGTGTGTGTGTGTACGTGTGTGTGTACGTGTGTGTACGTGTGTGTGTGTGTACGTGTGTGTGTGTGTGTGTGTGTACGTGTGTGTGTACGTGTGTGTGTGTACGTGTGTGTGCGTACGTGTGTGTGTGTACGTGTGTGTGTGTACGTGTGTGTGTGTGTGTACATGTGTGTGTGTACGTGTGTGTGTGTACGTGTGTGTGTACGTGTGTGTGTGTGTACGTGTGTGTGTACGTGTGTGTGTGTACGTGTGTGTGTGTGTACGTGTGTGTGTGTACGTGTGTGTGTGTGTACGTGTGTGTGTGTACGTGTGTGTATGTACGTGTGTGTGTGTACGTGTGTGTGTGTACGTGTGTGTGTGTACGTGTGTGTGTGTGTGTACGTGTGTGTGTGTACGTGTGTGTGTGTACGTGTGTGTGTACGTGTGTGTGTGTGTACGTGTGTGTGTACGTGTGTGTGTGTACGTGTGTGTGTGAACGTGTGTGTGTACGTGTGTGTACGTGTGTGTGTACGTGTGTGTGTGTACGTGTGTGTGTGTATGTGTGTGTGTGTACGTGTGTGTGTGTGTACGTGTGTGTACGTGTGTGTACGTGTGTGTGTGTGTGTGTACGTGTGTGTGTGTACGTGTGTGTGTGTGTACGTGTGTGTGTGTGTACGTGTGTGTGTACGTGTGTGTACGTGTGTGTGTGTGTACGTGTGTGTGTGTGTACGTGTGTGTGTGTGTACGTGTGTGTGTACGTGTGTGTGTGTACGTGTGTGTGTACGTGTGTGTGTACGTGTGTGTACGTGTGTGTGTACGTGTACGTGTGTGTGTGTACGTGTGTGTGTGTACGTGTGTGTGTACGTGTGTGTGTGTACGTGTGTGTGCGTACGTGTGTGTGTGTACGTGTGTGTGTGTACGTGTGTGTGTGTGTGTACGTGTGTGTGTGTACGTGTGTGTGTGTACGTGTGTGTGTGTGTACGTGTGTGTGTGTACGTGTGTGTGTACGTGTGTGTGTGTGTACGTGTGTGTGTACGTGTGTGTGTGTACGTGTGTGTGTGTGTACGTGTGTTTGTGTACGTGTGTGTGTGTGTACGTGTGTGTGTGTGTACGTGTGTGTGTGTACGTGTGTGTGTACGTGTGTGTGTACGTGTGTGTGTGTGTGTGTACGTGTGTGTGTACGTGTGCGTGTGTACGTGTGTGTGTGTGTACGTGTGTGTGTGTACGTGTGTGTATGTACGTGTGTGTGTGTACGTGTGTGTGTTTACGTGTGCATGTACGTGTGTGTGTGTGTGTACGTGTGTGTGTACGTGTGTGTACGTGTGTGTGTGTGTACGTGTGTGTACGTGTGTGTGTTTACGTGTGCATGTACGTGTGTGTGTGTGTGTACGTGTGTGTGTACGTGTGTGTGTGTACGTGTGTGTGTGTGTACGTGTGTACGTGTGTGTGTGTGTGTACGTGTGTGTGTACGTGTGTGTACGTGTGTGTGTGTGTACGTGTGTGTGTGTACGTGTGTGTGTGTGTACGTGTGTGTGTACGTGTGTGTGTGTACGTGTGTGTGCGTACGTGTGTGTGTGTACGTGTGTGTGTGTACGTGTGTGTGTGTACGTGTGTGTGTGTACGTGTGTGTGTACGTGTGTGTGTGTGTGTACGTGTGTGTGTACGTGTGTGTGTGTACGTGTGTGTGTGTGTACGTGTGTGTGTGTACGTGTGTGTGTACGTGTGTGTGTGTGTGTGTACGTGTGTGTGTGTACGTGTGTGTGTGTACGTGTGTGTGTGTGTGTACGTGTGTGTACGTGTGTGTGTACGTGTGTGTGTGTACGTGTGTGTGTGTGTACGTGTGTGTGTACGTGTGTGTGTACGTGTGTGTGTGTACGTGTGTGTGTACGTGTGTGTGTGTGTACGTGTGTGTGTACGTGTGTGTGTGTGTACGTGTGTGTGTGTACGTGTGTGTGTGTGTACGTGTGTGTGTGTGTACGTGTGTGTGTACGTGTGTGTACGTGTGTGTGTGTGTACGTGTGTGTGTGTGTGTACGTGTGTGTGTGTGTACGTGTGTGTGTGTGTGTGTACGTGTGTGTGTGTACGTGTATGTGTGTACGTGTGTGTGTGTACGTGTGTGTGTGTGTACGTGTGTGTGTACGTGTGTGTACGTGTGTGTGTGTGTACGTGTGTGTGTGTACGTGTGTGTGTGTGTACGTGTGTGTGTGTACGTGTGTGTGTACGTGTGTGTACGTGTGTGTGTGTGTACGTGTGTGTGTGTGTACGTGTGTGTGTGTGTACGTGTGTGTGTACGTGTGTGTGTGTACGTGTGTGTGTGTGTACGTGTGTGTGTGTACGTGTGTGTGTACGTGTGTGTACGTGTGTGTGTACGTGTGTGTGTGTACGTGTGTGTGTGTGTACGTGTGTGTGTGTGTACGTGTGTGTGTACGTGTGTGTGTACGTGTGTGTGTGTACGTGTGTGTGTGTACGTGTGTGTGTGTGTACGTGTGTGTGTACGTGTGTGTACGTGTGTGTGTGTACGTGTGTGTGTGTGTACGTGTGTGTGTGTGTACGTGTGTGTGTACGTGTGTGTGTACGTGTGTGTGTGTACGTGTGTGTGTGTGTACGTGTGTGTGTGTGTACGTGTGTGTACGTGTGTGTGTACGTGTGTGTGTGTACGTGTGTGTGTGTGTACGTGTGTGTGTGTACGTGTGTGTGTACGTGTGTGTACGTGTGTGTGTGTGTACGTGTGTGTGTGTACGTGTGTGTGTGTGTACGTGTACGTGTGTGTGTACGTGTGTGTGTACGTGTGTGTGTGTACGTGTGTGTGTGTACGTGTGTGTGTGTACGTGTGTGTGTGTGTACGTGTGTGTGTACGTGTGTGTACGTGTGTGTGTGTACGTGTGTGTGTGTACGTGTGTGTGTGTGTACGTGTGTGTGTGTGTACGTGTGTGTGTACGTGTGTGTACGTGTGTGTGTGTGTGTACGTGTGTGTGTGTGTACGTGTGTGTGTACGTGTGTGTGTACGTGTGTGTGTGTGTACGTGTGTACGTGTGTGTGTGTGTACGTGTGTGTGTACGTGTGTGTACGTGTGTGTGTGTGTGTACGTGTGTGTGTGTACGTGTGTGTGTGTGTACGTGTGTGTGTACGTGTGTGTGTGTACGTGTGTGTGCGTACGTGTGTGTGTGCACGTGTGTGTGTGTACGTGTGTGTGTGTGTACGTGTGTGTGTGTACGTGTGTGTGTGTACGTGTGTGTGTGTGTGTACGTGTGTGTGTGTACGTGTGTGTGTACGTGTGTGTGTACGTGTGTGTGTGTGTACGTGTGTGTGTGTACGTGTGTGTGTGTGTACGTGTGTGTGTGTGTATGTGTGTGTGTGTACGTGTGTGTGTACGTGTGTGTGTACGTGTGTGTGTGTGTGTACGTGTGTGTGTACGTGTGCGTGTGTACGTGTGTGTGTGTGTACGTGTGTGTGTGTACGTGTGTGTATGTACGTGTGTGTGTGTACGTGTGTGTGTGTACGTGTGTGTGTACGTGTGTGTGTGTGTACGTGTGTGTGTACGTGTGTGTACGTGTGTGTGTGTGTACGTGTGTGTACGTGTGTGTGTGTGTACGTGTGTACGTGTGTGTGTGTGTACGTGTGTGTGTACGTGTGTGTACGTGTGTGTGTGTGTACGTGTGTGTGTGTACGTGTGTGTGTGTACGTGTGTGTGTGTGTACGTGTGTGTGTACGTGTGTGTGTGTGTACGTGTGTGTGTGTGTACGTGTGTGTGTACGTGTGTGTACGTGTGTGTGTGTGTACGTGTGTGTGTGTGCGTGTGTGTGTGTGTACGTGTGTGTGTACGTGTGTGTGTGTACGTGTGTGTGCGTACGTGTGTGTGTGTACGTGTGTGTGTGTACGTGTGTGTGTGTGTGTACATGTGTGTGTGTACGTGTGTGTGTGTACGTGTGTGTGTACGTGTGTGTGTGTGTACGTGTGTGTGTACGTGTGTGTGTGTACGTGTGTGTGTGTGTACGTGTGTGTGTGTACGTGTGTGTATGTACGTGTGTGTGTGTACGTGTGTGTGTGTACGTGTGTGTGTGTACGTGTGTGTGTGTGTGTACGTGTGTGTGTGTACGTGTGTGTGTGTACGTGTGTGTGTACGTGTGTGTGTGTGTACGTGTGTGTGTACGTGTGTGTGTGTACGTGTGTGTGTGAACGTGTGTGTGTACGTGTGTGTACGTGTGTGTGTACGTGTGTGTGTGTACGTGTGTGTGTGTACGTGTGTGTGTGTACGTGTGTGTGTGTGTACGTGTGTGTACGTGTGTGTACGTGTGTGTGTGTGTGTGTACGTGTGTGTGTGTACGTGTGTGTGTGTGTACGTGTGTGTGTGTGTACGTGTGTGTGTACGTGTGTGTACGTGTGTGTGTGTGTACGTGTGTGTGTGTGTACGTGTGTGTGTGTGTACGTGTGTGTGTACGTGTGTGTGTGTACGTGTGTGTGTACGTGTGTGTGTACGTGTGTGTACGTGTGTGTGTGTGTACGTGTGTGTGTGTACGTGTGTGTGTGTACGTGTGTGTGTACGTGTGTGTGTGTACGTGTGTGTGCGTACGTGTGTGTGTGTACGTGTGTGTGTGTACGTGTGTGTGTGTGTGTACGTGTGTGTGTGTACGTGTGTGTGTGTACGTGTGTGTGTGTGTACGTGTGTGTGTGTACGTGTGTGTGTACGTGTGTGTGTGTGTGTACGTGTGTGTGTACGTGTGTGTACGTGTGTGTGTGTGTACGTGTGTGTGTGTGTGTACGTGTGTGTGTGTACGTGTGTGTGTGTACGTGTGTGTGTACGTGTGTGTGTGTGTACGTGTGTGTGTACGTGTGTGTGTGTACGTGTGTGTGTGTGTACGTGTGTGTGTACGTGTGTGTACGTGTGTGTGTACGTGTGTGTGTGTACGTGTGTGTGTGTACGTGTGTGTACGTGTGTGTACGTGTGTGTGTACGTGTGTGTGTGTACGTGTGTGTGTACGTGTGTGTGTGTACGTGTGTGTGTGTGAACGTGTGTGTACCTGTGTGTGGGGAGTGGTAGTGTAGCTGTTAGCGCTACACTGCGCTATGAACCTGGCTGACCCGGGTTCGATTCCCGCTCACGGCCAACACCAACAGTGACGATTATCTGAACCGGTCCCGGGCCTCCCCTAGGTCAACTCAGCCTAAAATGAGTACCTGGTGCGGTGTGTAAACATCGCCACTAGGGAGACAAAGGCTGTCGGGCGTGGTGCTGGCCACCCACCCCCTCGTGTACCGTTCCGGCCTTCATAGGTGCTCGCTAACAGCACTTGCCCCTACAGTCTGTAACAGGCTACACGGGGGATCTTTGTCTTTGTACGTGTGTGTACGTGTGTGTGTGTGTACGTGTGTGTGTGTTTACGTGTGTGTGTGTGTACGTGTGTGTGTGTGTACGTGTGTGTACGTGTGTGTGTGTGTGTACGTGTGTGTTTGTACGTGTGTGTGTACGTGTGTGTGTGTGTACGTGTGTGTGTGTAGAGACTGTCTACGGAATCGTACGTCTGGGACTCGGCCTCCGAAGACAGCGAAAACGACGACAACTTTCCAAGCACACAGACTCAGTGACACACATAGACACACAGAGACACATAGACACATAGACACACACATAGACACACAGACTCAGTGACACACAGAGAGACACACAGAGACACATAGACACACAGACACACACAGACACACACATAGACACATAGACACACACAGACTCAGTGACACACACAGAGACACACAGAGACACATAGGCACACACATAGACACATAGACACACACAGACACGTAGACACATAGACACACAGACTCAGTGACACACACAGAGAGACACAGACTCATAGACACACAGAGAGACACACAGAGACACATAGACACACACAGACACATAGATACATAGACACACACAGAGAGACACACAGAGACACATAGACACACACAGACACATAGATACATAGACACATAGACACACACAGAGACACATAGACACACACAGACACATAGACACATAGACACACACAGACTCAGTGACACACACACGCAGAGACTCATAGACACATAGACAGACACATAGATACACACACAGACACACGTAGACACACACACACAGACTCAGTGACACATACACGCAGAGACTCATAGACACACACAGAGACACATAGAAACACACAAACACATAGACACAGACACACACAGACACACACACGCAGAGAAACATAGACACACACACAGACACACACAAAGACACACACATAGAGATACACACACACAGATACACAGAGACACAAGACACACACAAACACCTAGACACACACGCAGAGACATAGACACATACAGACACATAGACACACACACGCATAGACATACTCACACACACACAGACACACACATAGAGATACACACACACAGATACACACACACAGATACACACACAGAGACACAGACACACAGACACAGAGACACACACAGAGACACACACACGCAGACACATAGACACACACAGAGACACATAGATACACGCAGACACATAGATACACACACAGACACACATAGACACACAGACACATAGACACACACACACAGATACAAGACACACACACAGACACATAGACACACACGCATAGAGATACACAGAGACACATAGACACACACACAGACACATAGACACACACATAGACACACACACACAGACACACACAGACTATGAACTATGAGTTAGACTGATGGCCTTAATCTAAGTTGTCTTGTTGTTGTTGTTATTATTAAAGTTGTTGTTATTAAAGTTGTTGTTGTTATTAAAGTTGTTGTTTTGATTTAAAGCTTTCGTGACTGCAGTAATTCATATTCTTAGTTTTTTCGGTAAAGTCACGTTGAAGAGAAACAACAAAATAACAAAATATATATAAAACAATAAAAAAATTCTCACGACGTTTCGACCATAACTCAAACGGTCAAGCCATGTGTGCCCGATCCACTATGTGGTCCAAGGAGGCTGTCTCTGGACTCAAGACCATTCCCACAATTTCTGTAATCTCTGGACTCAAAGATCCAAAAAACATAATTTTGAACCTTTTGTCACCTTCGTGATACTGATCCACATCGCCTGCGTAGTACGCTCTTTTAAATCGCATGAGGTAATCCCGAGGATCCTCGTCTGCGCACTGGATCATAGATTTTGCAGCGTTAAATCCCTCAGACAGTGTTAGATATTCTTCAAACTTCCGAATCACTGCCAGGCTCAGCTTTTTAAAATCGTTCCGAACCTCGTATGGTAGCGACTTTACCCATGATATGGACTGTCCATGCAAGCTGCGTTTCAGCAAACTCGCTTTTTCATCCGTTTTCCTCAGACCCCTGATCATTGCTTCTGCTTCTACCGTTGCGATGTGAGTGTGAATGTCCCTGTTCTTATTGTGTGGATCAAAATAGGGAATTCTGACGAGAGCTTTGTCCATCAATTTCAGAGTGTTACTACTGAACGAGTATTCGGAAAGTTGATCATCGTCATCCGAGTCAGATTCGGATGAGTCATTAACATCACGGTGGCGTTGCTTAACATGATTTTTGTAGTGTATTTTGCGCCTGTAACGTGGGTCAACTTTGCTCGGTGACTCCTGTTTTCCCCATGGCTCATACTTAGGTGGTTTTTGTGGGGTGTTTGATTTATATTTGTCTGGTGCGTCGTGCCTGTCGCGATGTTTGTGTCGGCCGTCTGTGCGTGGTGTGCGTTTTCCTGGAGAGTTGCCTCGGAGCTTCGGCTCCGCCCTTTCTCGCGTTATTAGTACATAATCTCCTGGTGATTTAGTTTTAATATTCTGTCTCACTCTGACTTCGGGGTTATCAGTCCCACCTGTTTCTTTTCCGAAATTTTCCTCATCCCATAATCTCTGTTTGTCTGTCTGTGCGAGAGGGTCTGAGTTCAGCGTAGCTATTCCTGATGTTTTTACATTGTGTTCGCTTTTCTCCCATTTTATCCAGTTCTTAAGCAGTGTCCCAATGTCATCAATACAGCTCCCCTTCCATGTGTCTCCCTGATTTGTTTGCTCTGTAGCAGATCGGCCTGACCTTTTTGGTACAAGTTCCCAATATCCCGCAATCCACTCAAAAATTACTCTTAATACGAGCATCTCTGGAATTTCACTTCAGAGTGCATATCAAAACAGTTGTATCCAGAATGCATCAGTTCGACTCATGTGACTCTGGTATTCCCTTCAGAGCACGTATAAAAACACTTGTATCACAGGATGTGGTCAGTTTGACTCGAGCAAATAATCTTACTTCAACTGTCTTTGTTATACCCTGCTACTCTGGAATTTCCTTCAGATGTAGATCATAATACCTTGGTTAATACAACAGTGATTTGTTCCTTAATTCAAGCATAAACTGTCTGCGAGAGATCCCGGACGACGCGCCCAATATGTTGTATATGTAGGTGTTATGAAAATTGATGAAAATAATGAAAATTAAATGAAATTTGAGATTTGCATAATTTATCCGAAATTATGTTAATCAGTGTAATTATGCGCATAAATTATGCTGATTCGAGAGGTAATCGTATTAATTTATGCGAGTGGGCGTGGTTATGATAATGCAGGTCGTTATGGATTATCAGGTCGAGCCTCGGTGACTAGGATTGTGTTATGAATTGGAATGACACAATTAGTCGTATGCAGTGACGCAGGCGTTGTGAGCGTGAATGAGAGAGAGTCGATTCGACTCTGCTCTTTAATTCCGTATTATCGATAAGGATACGATTACTCTCGATTGAACATTACGAATTATGCGTGTTATGGATTATGTGTGGTGATAGTGTGCTTATGATAGGTCCCCAGGATTCAGATCTCATACGCAGAACAATATTATGCAGAATTTCAGGAAGAATCACACACAAACCTTCTGCTTTAATCAATTTTATTTCTAGCTAACTTTAATTTTTGGATAATATGAAAACTCAATCTCGGGATTTTGGAATTTCAACACAGCGTTAACATGATACCATCACGATTACGTTGTTTCACTTTGATAACGGCACCTATGGTTAATTCCCGACGCGTAACGCAATCGGTTGTTGAGAGAGAGATTAAACATGCATACTATTCTATCAAAACCTTAACCTTATAATGTAAATTCGTATTTAAACATTGCCCACACAGTACCACATCCATTCATAGACCTTCAAGTCAATTCTTATCACGTTTTTAACAGTAGGGCGATTGGTTATTATGCAACTCAATGACAGCAGTATTTAGTAGGGCGATTGGTTATTATGCAACTCAATGACAGCAGTATTTTTCGTTATGAATTGATTTTTAATGCACCACCTTGGAGTGGCACCCTTCTTGATTATCCCGATATGCGTATCGTGTCTTCGTTATCACTGGTTCAATTATTTGCGTAAAGCAGACGCCGAGGTTAGCATCTCGTGTGTCCAAAATGTGTTTCCTGTGTGTTGCGGCGCGGTGGGGGAGGGAGGGGAAGAGTGTGGGGGAGGGGTTGGGGCATACGAACGGCTGCCAGTTTCTGTCCACTGCTGGCTGGAAGAGTCAGCACGACGCTCGCCGTCGTGGCGCCGATGGGCGTTGAGTGCGGGGCCGCTTCCCTCTCAGCGCTGGTGACGCGAAGTTGCGCGCTGTAGCACGCTGGTGGCACGCTGTTGGCTGGTGCTGGTGGCACGCTGGTGGCGCGCTGTTGGTACGCGCTGGTGCTGATGCTGGTGCTGATGGCACGCTGGTGGCGCGCGCTCCCTCTCCTTGAAGATGCGCGAACGCGCCCGTGCTGGTTCGCTGATAGCAGTTTCTCTCCACTGCTGGCTGAGCTGCTGCACGCTCTTGCTTGGCGTTGCTGGCCGCGCTCTTTCTCCTTGAAGATGCGCGAAAGCGCCCGTGCTGGTTCGCTGACAGCAGTTTCCTCCACTGCTGGATGAGCTACGCCGGCGCGCGCTCTTTCCGCTGCTGTAGTATCTGACGCTGCGCTCGCGAGCGACAGGTCAAGTTTTCTTCTGCTGAGTTGAGTTGAGATGAGTCTTCTTCTGTTGAGCTGAGTTGAGATGAGTCTTCTTCTGTTGAGCTGCCCCCGAGGGCTGATGAGTTGGCCCCGAGGGCTGATGAGCTGATTTCAATGCTGAAACGGCTCCTTTTTATGCCAAAAATCTCTCTCCTTCTCGGCTCCCCCTCACGAGGCGGAGCTATCTTTGATCTGATTGTATGTCGGTGGGGGGGGGGTTCGTGTGTCGGTGGTGGGGGGGGTTCGTGTGTCAGTGTGTATGTTTGTGTGTGTGTCATTTATGACACGGTCCTGTTCGGGTCTTTCCTCAAGCCATAAACATCAAGACAACAGACACCTCGATTCATCTTGGTGGTGTCTGGTTGTCTAATTCCTCCACCCAGAGAGAGAGGCGGGTTCCCCCCCCCCCTTTTCCGTACGCGTTCCGACGCACAAAGAAATGGTTAAGATTTTTTTTTAAGTTTAACATTTCACATCACAGTTGGTATCTTATCATACACAGTTATGATCCTGCTTGTGATTCATAGTATTTGATTTATTTCCAAGTGAAGATGCTCTTCCGAGCGTATGCATTTTATCACGGCCACAAAGGTGGCCGGGATCTTCCCATCTCTCTATACTTTGCAAATATAATTTCGACTCCACATTCTACCAGCCTAATCCACCCCGTTACCTTGGCTCTTACTTAGTTTATTAATTTTCGTCACTTTGTGCGTTTATAAATGTGTGACAGTTTAACTTAAAGCTCGCTCGCTCTTTTGCTGCCCATGTGCAGGGTGGGGTGGGGGCTATTACTAAGTTCCGTGTGTGGCAGATGGTCCCCGCGATAACGATCTGGTTGCCCTGGCGTGAAATTCCTCTCTCGCGCTCTTCGGGAGAGACAAAGGTGGTCGGGAGCACCTCTTTATACTTTCGACTTATATTTCTCAAATACTATTTGGTCCCATGTTCGCCAAGACTCGTGTTTGTAACTACGTCCTCCCGACACCTCTCGGTTTTACCGAGGTTCGAATTGTTATGATGGAATTATTAAAAAGAAAAATAATTATCATCCTGAGTTTAAGAGGTCCATTTCTTGATTGTTGGAATCCATATCCCTTGGTTCTGTAAGGTTCTATAATGGAATATCGTTTAAGGTTAACACGTTGTTATTATTAATATTATTTTGCAATTTTCTTTAAAACTTTCTTTGCCTGGTTGCCGTGTGTGTGTGTCTCCTCATCAAACCCGGCTGGCTTTTCCAGATGGCCCCTTGTGATAAGGTGTAATTCCTGCTTCTCCGCGCTGTGAGAGAGACAAAGGTGGTCGAGGTTGCTTGGAATATTGTTTAAACTCTTTCGCAAGTTTGCTCGTTGTCTCATTCCTTCTCGATAACCTTTGATGTGACTCGGTATTCTTGCTCCAAGCTTTGTTTTAACAGTAAAAGTATTAAAGGTGAAAATCATTTGATAGCGAATTAATCATTGGATAATAATTCACTGATGTGTCTGGTGGCCTGTTCTTAATTGGAGTGAGCGTTAGGATCGCTAATTTTATCTTATTCTTGTTGTTGCCTTTTAATTTTTTTGTTGCTTTACTGGAAAATAAGGAAAAGAATATGTATACGAGTTACCCTGTTGGCGTCTGGTGTCTGCTCTCTTGGTATTCTGACCTCGGAGGGACCTTTCCTAAGGGGCCCATCAAACTCTTGTTCATCTGGAGATTTTCGCCGATAGCTGTTACATCCTCGCCTTGAGAGTTTTATTATTTCTTTATATCTCTATATGGCCTGTTTATGACCGACACCTGGTTTTTCGTGTTTCTGGCTTACGGGTTTGATTCATTAAAAAAAAATATTGTTTGTCACGAAAGAAAGGAAAAATAAATCTAGGTGTATGCATCTGTAAATATTCTTATGGATATTAATTGTGGAAAAAGGGCCGTATACAACACATCCCACTGGGAGTTTTTTTGCACAACAGCGTTGGTGGTGTAACGGTGCTATTTTTTTTCAGGAATATTTTTTTGCTGGTTTAATTTTACCCCATGGATTTTCTGTTTTTTTTGCACAAAGTCACCACACACACACAAAGTAGTCACTTTAAGATAACATTTTTTTTTCTCTTGTTAGAGTTTTTTTTTTAGTTTTTTAAGTAATTAAAGTTTGTGTGTTTGTCGGCGGCCGCACTCCGATTTCAAGAGCCGCGTGGCTCTCGCTGGAGCTCTTACCCCAAAATAAATAAATAAAATAAAATCAATAAAAACTGAAACTGGAACGACTTTGACGGGGCCAGCGAGGCCGCTAGGCGGGTCGCTGTCCAAGGTCGCCTCGGTTTTGTGTTCCGGGCGTTTTTTTTTTAGTTCCGGCCACCCGTTTATATTTCGCACAGCGCATAAGTCAGCCCCATCGCCCCCGTTGCCCCGCCCCCTCCCAAATCGACGACGCGTCAGAGGCCAATCCGCGCGCGTTGGCCAATCACGCGCGCGGAGGCGTCGTTTCGCCCGGCTTCGCCCATGCGCTCTAGGAAATGTAAAAGGGTGGTTGGTTGGTGGTGGTTGGTTTCAATGATACGGCAGGGTTGGCTGCCGCCGTGTTTGTGTAAATGTCGGGGTTTAGATTTTAAAATAAGTAACCAGAAGACAAAGACAACAACGACAACAACACGAATGTTCAGAGGTGTTTTTGCCTCCTTATCGCCTGCAACGATGGAGGACGACGCTTCAGGTCAAACGTGAAGCTGTTTCCACGTCAATAACGAGGGGCTCGTCTTTAGGCCTCAAGCCGTGTTTGTGTGTGTTGTGTTTTATATTTATATATGTGTGTGTTTTATATTTATATATATGTGTTGTGTTTTATATTTATATAGGTGTGTGTTGTGTTATATATGTGTGTGTGTGTTGTGTTATATATGTGTGTGTGTGTTGTGTTATATATGTGTGTTGTGTTATATATATGTGTGTGTGTTGTGTTATATATATGTGTGTGGTGTTGTGTTATATATATGTGTGTGTGACACGTGTGTGTTGTGTTATATATATGTGTGTGTTGTGTTTTGTTTTATATGTGTGTGTTGTGTTATATATATGTGTGTGTTGTGTTAAATATGTGTGTATGTGTGTTGTGTTATATATGTGTGTGTGTTGTGTTTTATATTTATATGTGTGTGTTGTGTTATATATATGTGTGTTGTGTTATATATGTGTATGTGTGTTGTGTTATATATATGTGTGTGTGTGACACGTGTGTGTTGTGTTTTATATGTGTGTGTTGTGTTATATATGTGTGTGTTGTGTTAAATATGTGTGTGTGTTGTGTTATATATGTGTGTGTGTGACACGTGTGTGTTGTGTTATATATATGTGTGTGTTGTGTTATATATGTGTGTGTGTGTGTTGTGTTATATATGTGTGTGTGTTGTGTTATATGTGTGTGTTGTGTTATGTGTGTGTTGTGTTATATATGTGTGTGTGTTGTGTTAAATATGTGTGTGTTGCGTTTTATATGTGTGTGTGTGTTGTGTTATATATGTGTGTGTTGTGTTATATATGTGTGTGTTGTGTTATGTGTGTGTTGTGTTATATATGTGTGTGTGTTGTGTTATATATGTGTGTGTTTTGTTATATATATATATGTGTGTGTTGTGGTATATATATGTGTGTTGTGTTATATGTGTGTGTGTGTGTTGTGTTATATATATGTGTGTGTTGTGTTATATATGTGTGTGTGTGTTGTGTTATATATATATGTGTGTGTGTTGTGTTGTGTTTATATATGTGTGTGTGTGTTGTGTTATATATTTATATATGTGTGTGTGACACACGTGTGTGTGTGACACGTGTGTGTGACACGTGTGTGACACGTGTGTGTGTTGTGTTTTATATATATGTGTGTGTGTTGTGTTATATATATATGTGTGTGTATTGTGTTTTATATATATGTGTGTGTGTTGTGTTTTATATATGTGTGTGTGTTGTGTTTTATATATATGTGTGTGTGTTTTATATATATGTGTGTGTGTTGTGTTAAATATGCGTGTGTGTTGTGTTATATATATGTGTGTGTTGTGTTAAATATGTGTGTGTGTTGTGTTTTATATATGTGTGTGTGTTGTGTTTTATATATGTGTGTGTGTTGTGTTTTATATATATGTGTGTGTTGTGTTATATATATATGTGTGTTGTGTTTTATATGTGTGTGTGTTGTGTTATATATATGTGTGTGTGTTGTGTTTTATTTATATGTGTGTGTGTTGTGTTAAATGTGTGTGTGTGTTGTGTTATATATGTGTGTGTGACACGTGTGTGTTGTGTTATATATGTGTGTGTGTTGTGTTAAATATGTGTGTATGTGTGTTGTGTTATATATATATGTGTGTGTTGTGTTTTATATTTATATGTGTGTGTGAGTGTGTTGTGTTATATATATGTGTGTTGTGTTATATATGTGTATGTGTGTTGTGTTATATATATATGTGTGTGTGACACGTGTGTGTTGTGTTTTATATATGTGTGTGTGTTGTGTTATATATATGTGTGTGTTGTGTTATATATGTGTGTGTGTGTGTTGTGTTATATATATGTGTGTGTTGTGTTATATATATGTGTGTGTGTGTTATATATATGTGTTGTGTTTATATATGTGTGTGTGTTGTGTTATATATTTATATATGTGTGTGTGACACGTGTGTGTGACACGTGTGTGACACGTGTGTGTGTGTTGTGTTATATATATGTGTGTGTGTGACACGTGTGTGTTGTGTTATATATATGTGTGTGTTGTGTTTTGTTTTATATGTGTGTGTTGTGTTATATATATGTGTGTGTTGTGTTAAATATGTGTGTATGTGTGTTGTGTTATATATATGTGTGTGTGTTGTGTTTTATATTTATATGTGTGTGTGTGTGTGTTGTGTTATATATGTGTGTGTGTTGTGTTAAATATGTGTGTGTGTTGTGTTATATATGTGTGTGTGACACGTGTGTGTTGTGTTATATATATGTGTGTGTTGTGTTATATATGTGTGTGTTGTGTTATATATGTGTGTGTGTTGTGTTATATATGTGTGTGTTGTGTTATGTGTGTGTTGTGTTATATATGTGTGTGTGTGTTGTGTTAAATATGTGTGTGTTGTGTTTTATATATATGTGTGTGTGTGACACGTGTGTGTTGTGTTATATATGTGTGTGTGTTGTGTTATATATGTGTGTGTGTTGTGTTATATATATGTGTGTGTGTTGTGTTATACATATGTGTGTTGTGTTATATATGTGTGTGTGTTGTGTTATATATATATATGTGTGTGTGTGTTGTGTTTTGTTTTATATGTGTGTGTTGTGTTATATATGTGTGTGTTGTGTTAAATATGTGTGTATGTGTGTTGTGTTATATATATGTGTGTGTTGTGTTTTATATTTATATGTGTGTGTGTGTGTTGTGTTATATATATGTGTGTTGTGTTATATATGTGTATATGTGTTGTGTTATATATATGTGTGTGTGTTGTGTTTTATATATATATATGTGTGTGTGTTGTGTTATATATATGTGTGTGTGTTGTGTTTTATATATATGTGTGTGTGTTGTGTTTTATATTTATATGTGTGTGTGTGTGTGTTGTGTTATATATGTGTGTGTGTTGTGTTAAATATGTGTGTGTGTTGTGTTATATATGTGTGTGTGACACGTGTGTGTTGTGTTATATATATGTGTGTGTTGTGTTATATATGTGTGTGTTGTGTTATATATGTGTGTGTGTTGTGTTATATATGTGTGTGTTGTGTTATGTGTGTGTTGTGTTATATATGTGTGTGTGTGTTGTGTTAAATATGTGTGTGTTGTGTTTTATATATATGTGTGTGTGTGACACGTGTGTGTTGTGTTATATATGTGTGTGTGTTGTGTTATATATGTGTGTGTGTTGTGTTATATATATGTGTGTGTGTTGTGTTATACATATGTGTGTTGTGTTATATATGTGTGTGTGTTGTGTTATATATATATATGTGTGTGTGTGTTGTGTTTTGTTTTATATGTGTGTGTTGTGTTATATATGTGTGTGTTGTGTTAAATATGTGTGTATGTGTGTTGTGTTATATATATGTGTGTGTTGTGTTTTATATTTATATGTGTGTGTGTGTGTTGTGTTATATATATGTGTGTTGTGTTATATATGTGTATATGTGTTGTGTTATATATATGTGTGTGTGTTGTGTTTTATATATATATATGTGTGTGTGTTGTGTTATATATATGTGTGTGTGTTGTGTTTTATATATATGTGTGTGTGTTGTGTTTTATATATATATGTGTGTGTGTATTATGTACAGTGTGTATGTAGCCCGCATGCCCAGCCACCGCATACAGAAACAGCTTATGTTCGTCCGGATCGAGGGGGCTAAGCGGGCATGGCATGGGGCTAGAGAAGAGATGGAGTGATGTGGTACAGGAGGCATGGGGCTACAGAAGAGATGGAGTGATGTGGTACAGGAGGCACGGGCTAGAGAAGAGATGGAGTGATGTGGTACAGGAGGCACGGGCTAGATAAGAGATGGAGTGATGTGGTACAGGAGGCACGGGGCTAGAGAAGAGATGGAGTGGTGTGGTACAGGAGGCACGGGGCTAGAGAAGAGATGGAGTGATGTGGTACAGGAGGCACGGGGCTAGAGAAGAGATGGAGTGATGTGGTACAGGAGGCACCGGGCTAGAGAAGAGATGGAGTGATGTGGTACAGGAGGCACGGGCTAGAGAAGAGATGGAGTGATGTGGTACAGGAGGACGTGGAGCTAGAGAAGAAATGGAGTGATGTGGTACAGGAGGCACGGGCTAGAGAAGAGATGGAGTGATGTGGTACAGGAGGCACGTGGCTAGAGAAGAGATGGAGTGATGTGGTACAGGAGGCACGGGCTAGAGAAGAGATGGAGTGACGTGGTACAGGAGGCACGGGGCTAGAGAAGAGATGGAGTGATGTGGTACAGGAGGACGTGGAGCTGAGTGGACTTGCCGATGACCGGTACCAGCGGTGTCAAGATCGGCCTCTGTGGAGGAGGCTCGTGAAGGACGCTACTGGGCTAGTGCCAGGCTAGGTGCACCTTGAGGCTACTGGGCAGTTGGAGGCAGTCGCCCTCCAACAACAACGGAGGGCGGAGGAGCAACGCTCACAACAACGAGCGGAGCGCCGGGTGGCTAAAACGCACAAAGTTGGCACAGTAGGGGAGCACAGTTGATGTATCAGCCAGTCATCTCAGTAATTCCACCCGTGGCACCTGGGTCTGTTCCGTGAACTCCTGCCAGCGGGCCTTCGACATTTCACGTGGCCTCAAAGTGCACCTAGCCTGGCACCAGGGGGCGGTGGTAACATCGTCGTCACTTAAGTGTCGAATGGCCGGTATTGGTGTTGGCACTGTTCTGCAGACTGCCACAGAAGAATCCTGCAACACGTGGTTTAATTCCCCGGGCCACGGCTAACGTCGGTGGCAAAGGTGTGCGAGCGCATTGTGTTACTCGTGTGAGCCGTACATACCATTATCGGTGCATACCGACACTGGGGGAAATCAATAGTGCTCCTTGGTTCTATTCGGTAAAAGTCACCACGTAGGTAGTAAAAAAAAAAAAATCACGACGTTTCGGCCACAACACAAGCGGCCTTCATCAGGTGAAGGGACCGGACTGTCTCGAGGACAGTGCTGGAGTGAACCATTTCCATTTCACTCACTGCCATAACACACCATGCGTTTATAACAATCTCAATTACAGCCTAACCCTACCCGAACCCAAAGCCACATACAGCCGTACCACTCCACCTCATGTCTATTCCCCTTAATAGTTTCATTCAGTTTCATTCCAACCTCCTCATCCCCTCTCCTGACCAAATCCGGTAACTTTGACAGTTCAGAATAGAACATGAGGAAATAATTACGAGGCAGAGCAATGCATATGTAAAATTACATAAAATCCGTAATCTGGTTCCGTCTGTAAAAGATGTGATTCCGGACATACAGTACCCTGGTGTCTACAAACTAAGTTGCCTCTGTGGTAGTAGTTACATTGGAGAAACCAAACGCCATGTCTCGGACCGCATTCGTGAACACAAAGCAGACCTTAAACACGGTAGGACCAACACCTCGGCCATGGCAGATCATTGTTATAATTCAGTAGGCTCACATGACATTGACTTCTCCAAGACAGAGGTTCTTTGTAAGCCATCTGGCTACCATGAGAGATTCGTTCATGAGGCTATCCACATATACAAGCACAGAGACAATTTCAACCGAGAAGATGGATTCTGGCTTAGCAACCATTGGAAGGATTTGATAAATCATTTCAGGTCTTAATTGATTGTTCACGCTTACGGTGGCTTTCAGACAGCATACATTAAAAAAAAAATGTCGTCTCCCCCCTCCTCTTTTCAGAATATAGATGGACTAGTCCTAAATAAACTGCCAAATCGCTGAGCGTGGCGCTGACATTTTTATAAATAAATAAATACACTGTTTAAAAATAACTTTATGCAAACCAACACACCTGAAGACGACCGTTTGTGTTACGGTCGAAACGTCGTGAGAATTTTTATTGTTTTATATATATTTTATTATTTTATTGTTTCCCTTCAACGTGGTGACTTTACCGAAAGAGCTAAGAATATAATCTAATTTATATTGCAGGCCTTGCTGTGCAGTCTATGATGGCCGGGGGGTGGGGGATCATCAACTCGCTGAAATCCACAACCCCCACTCTCTCTATGTTAACTGCCATCATCTTATATACAATCTTCTTTGGTTCTTTCGGTAAAGTCACGTAGAATGAGAATAAAATAATAAATTGATAAAATAAAATAACACAATAATATTCTCACGACGTTTCGGCCACAACACAAGCGGCCTTCATCAGGTGAAGGGGCGAGACTGTCACTCCAGCGCTGTCCTACCAGACAGTCTCGCCCCTTCACCTGATGAAGGCCACTTGTGTTGTGGCCGAAACGTCGTGAGAATATTATTGTGTTATTTTATTTTATCAATTTATTATTTTATTCTCATTCTACGTGACTTTACCGAAAGAACCAAAGAAGATGAATCATTGCAGTCACGAAAGCTTTAAATCGAAACTTATATACAATGTTATAATTACTGTAATGCACCTTGTAATAAGGCGTGATATAAATCCAACATAAGACACAAAGGTGGCAATAATAGTTTACGCATCTTTGTCATTTCTGCAGAAATCGTGCAGCTCTACGGCAGCTACCTGACCCTCAGGGGGAGCAAAGAGAACTCTTGGCCATGCAGGAGATATGGTACCTTGGGGGCTCCAAAATCAGGCCCGGGGCAAGTACAGCAATGGCTACGGTGATGACAAACACCGTTAAATTCCGGTAAGACTCGCGAGAAAATACCTGCCTGGTCTTAGCTGGGTATCGGGGGTTGGGGAGGAGCAGTAGGGGTAGTGATAGGGGTAGGTGTGGTGATAGGGGTTGAGGTAGGCCTGGTCTTAGCTGGGTATCGGGGGTTGTGGAGGAGCAGTAGGGGTAGCGATAGGGGTAGGTGTGGTGATAGGGGTTGAGGTAGGCCTGGTCTTAGCTGGGGTATCGGGGGTTGTGGAGGAGCAGTAGGGGTAGCGATAGGGGTAGGTGTGGTGATAGGGGTTGAGGTAGGCCTGGTCTTAGCTGGGTATCGGGGGTTGGGGAGGAGCAGTAGGGGTAGTGATAGGGGTAGGTGAGGTGATAGGGGTTGAGGTAGGCCTGCTCGTAGCTGGGTATCGGGGGTTTGGGAGGAGCAGTAGGGGTAGTGATGGGGGTAGGTGTGGTGATAGGGGTTGAGGTAGGCCTGGTCTTAGCTGGGGTATCGGGGGTTGGGGAGGAGCAGTAGGGGTAGCGATAGGGGTAGGTGTGGTGATAGGGGTTGAGGTAGGCCTGGTCTTAGCTGGGGTATCGGGGGTTGGGGAGGAGCAGTAGGGGTAGCGATAGGGGTAGGTGTGGTGATAGGGGTTCAGGTAGGCCTGGTCTTAGCTGGGTATCGGGGGTTGGGGAGGAGCAGTAGGGGTAGCGATAGGGGTAGGTGTGGTGATAGGGGTTGAGGTAGGCCTGGTCTTAGCTGGGTATCGGGGGTTGGGGAGGAGCAGTAGGGGTAGCAATAGGGGTAGGTGTGGTGATAGGGGTTGAGGTAGGCCTGGTCTTAGCTGGGGTATCGGGGGTTGGGGAGGAGCAGTAGGGGTAGTGATAGGGGTAGGTGTGGTGATAGGGGTTGAGGTAGGCCTGCTCGTAGCTGGGTATTGGAGGTTTGGGAGGAGCAGTAGGGGTAGTGATAGGGGTAGGTGTGGTGATAGGGGTTGAGGTAGGCCTGCTCGTAGCTGGGGGTGAGGCTCGCCGCTCGTTGCAAAAGTTCGCGATTTGGATGCGGCAGGCCGCCCCGGTGGTCATTACTTCGGGTGTCATCGTCGTCGCCATCACGTTCAACATTGACCAATCACAGCGTTGACATCACAGGATCATCGAAGGCGGCGTTATCGCGCACACCATCATCATCATCATCATCCACTGTCATCACACACGGTGTTGTCACGCATGATGTAACTGGTATTAGACAATGCTGAAAAACAAATACCCTGCATACATGCAGTTGGTATTTCATGTTGTCTACTGGGCCAAGTCGCCCTTGAAAAAAGTTTCTTCACTCGGTGGACTTTAAACTTGATTTGATGCTTTCGTGACTGCAGGAATCATCTCAAGGCAGCCGGGACCACAGTCACCAAGAAAACAATTGGTAACACCACTACGCCGTGAAGGACTGAAATCCTGCAGCCGCCCGCAAGGTCCCCCCTGCTCAAGAAAGCACGTATACATGCCCATCTGAAGTTTGCCAGTGAACATCCGAATGATTCCGAGGACAACTGGGTGAAAGTGTTGTGGTCAGATGAGACCAAAATGGAGCTCTTCGGCATCAACTCAACTCGCCATGTTTGGAGGAGGAGGAGGAGGAATGCTGCCTATGACCCCAAGAAACACCATCCCCACCATCAAACACGGAGGTGGAAACGTTATGCTTTGGGGGGTAATGAAATAAAACGTAACACAATAAAATTCTAACACGACGTTTCGGCCACAACACAAGTGGCCTTCATCAGGTGAAGGGACCGTACTGTCCAGAGGACAGCGTTGGAGTGAAGACGGCCAAGCCCAGGTCGCGTCCTTTAAGCTTGTTGTCAAGCTTAAAGGACGCTTGCTGTCTTCACTCCAACGCTGTCCTCTGGACAGCCCGGTCCCTTCACCCGATGAAGGCCGCTTGTGTTGTGGCCGAAACGTCGTGAGAATTTTTATTATTTTATTTTTACCTACGTGGTGACTTTACCGAATAGAACCAAAGAGTGTGAACGGGAACTTGACAGAGTGACACTGTGTTCCGTTGCCTCTTTCACAGTGGAACTCTGGACGATTGGATCGGTAGCAGGAAAGCCAAGTCCCTTCCGGTGGAGATGGTGGAAAATCTACACCAAGGGGGATCCTCACGTCCCTTTGTCACATCCGTTAATTCACGGTGACCTCAAGCCCGTGAGTGGACAGGTTGTTGAGAAAGCCCCAGCCACATTCGAGCGATGGGTTTTAATGCATTAGGCTTCGTTTACCTGTCTGGGATATGAGCGGGTTGGAGGTGGGGGGGGTGGTGGCGGCGGCCTCACGGTAACACCGGTAAAGATCGCCCGATGTGAAGTCGACTTTAACCCTACTTTAACCCTATGAGCGGCTTGCCCGAGAGAGAAGAAACTCAGATAACTTAGCAGGACAACAAAACAAAATCATCACCCCAGTAGTGATATCCTGATTTACGTCTTCCCCTCTTACGTTGTTTCGATATTCGTGGCACCTTTCACGAACGCATCCCCGACATAAACTGGGGGTGTCGCTGTTTTCAAATATACAATTTTTTTAAATCAGAATCAAAAGTAAATTTTCCAATTAAAGGCCATTGTTGGTAAGCTCGTTTTCAAAGGGGGCGACTCATCAGCTTCCAAATTGCTCACAAAAAAATGCGCGTTGGAAAGCGTTACCGAATCCACGTTGTGTGTGCAGGCCATTATGTTAAAAGTGTTCCGGCGTAATCCTAATGGGAGTCATTTGCAGCTTCAATTTTCACACCGGCAAAAACTTGGTCCGTAACCGCTGGCACCAAAAACGGCACTACGTCGCGGAATCTGTAACGTCCACCGTGAGACAACCTGCAAATTTGTTGTTGTGGTTATTACCGCACTCCCCGCAGAGTATAACTAGGGTGGCCTGCCCGATGGTAACCACAAACTTCGGCGACAGGCGACCAAAAAAAATCGCGACCGCCGGTGGCCGTGCCGTGGCGCTACCGCGTTGCACTGTTTCTGCACCGCGCGGTGTGTGTAAGGGCCGATGTTGGCTGTGTGACTTTCCCCCTGTGTGTGTGTGCGTGCGCGCGAGCTCCCTGCAGCATCCCGCCAAAGGAGCCGAAGATGTTTGGCCGCCGTCGAGTGCCGGGGACTTTGGCCCCGCTCTGCAAGCCGCTCGCAAACGGCGCCCCGGAGTTTGTGGACTTCATCGGCCGCTGCCTCCAGTAAGGGCCCCTCTCTCTCCCCCCACCACCACCGCGAGGATTCCCGCATCGGTCACTCTGCTCCGAATGATGAGTGGCCGCTCGCCTCCGGGCCACTAGCTCCATCACCTCTCAAGCACAATCAATCAGAAGCTCCATCATTGCACAGACTTGCATGAGCAAGTCTCCGTCACCACCGTCACCGCCACCACCGCCCCGCTGCCGCCGTCACCACCCCCGCTGCCGCCATCATCACCACCACCGCTGCCACCACCACCACCACCACCGTCGTCCCTACCGCCACCACCACCAGCACCGCCAGCACCGCCACTGCCACCATCAGCGGTGAGCCGGGTCCAGTCTCGCTGTGCGACAGGGAGGGCACCGCAACCTCTACAACCGCTGTGCAACGGTAAGCCGCTCTGCGTGTTATATCCTGCGTGTGCGTATCTATATTTGTGATTTATTATCACCTTGCTTAATTACCCAGATAAGCCCGACTGCGTCTTAAGATGCTGTGAATGTTGCGGAGCACGGTTTGAATGCGCACACGGACGATCCGGAGTCGCCATGTCGTAGAGCAACAACGAACGAGCAATAGGAGGGAAGTTAAATGGTGTCGTGTCCATTCTTTCACAGATCGAGCACCGCACAGCCCTCGCTCACCCCGGCCTCTGCGGAGAAGATGGAGCTTGTGGAGGAGAGCATGGAGGGGAGCATGGGGGAGAAGATGGAGCTTGTGGAGGAGAAGATGGAGGAGGAAGGGGAGGTTGAGGAAGGAGGAAGGGGAGGTTGTGGAGGAGAAGATGGAGGGGAGCATGGGGGAGAAGATGGAGGAGAAGATGGAGGGGAGCATGGGGGAGAAGATGGAGCTTGTGGAGGAGAAGATGGAGGAGGAAGGGGAGGTTGAGGAAGGAGAAGATGGAGCTTGTGGAGGAGGAGATGGAGGAGGGGAAGGGGAGGTTGTGGAGGAGAAGATGGAGGGGAGCATGGGGGAGAAGATGGAGCTTGTGGAGGAGGAGATGGAGGAGGAAGGGGAGGTTGAGGAAGGAGACGATGGAGGTTGTGGAGGAGGAGATGGAGGAGGGGAAGGGGAGGTTGTGGAGGAGAAGATGGAGGAGGGGAGCATGGGGGAGAAGATGGAGCTTGTGGAGGAGGAGAAGATGGATGAGGGGAAGGGGAGGTTGAGGGGAAGGAGGAGGAAGGGGAGGAAGAGGAGATGGAGGTGCTGATACGGGAGACGAGCGAGCGGAAGGAGCGATTTGGACCGCCTCGTGTGGGACGAGCAATCCGCTCTTTCCTCTGCCACTGGGCTGCTCTGCGGTGGAGTTTCCACCGCAGAGTAGCCACGAAGGCGCCAGGGGTGGGTGACGATAGATGTGTATTAGTATCATTATCATCATCATCACCGCTATCACCGCATACGCACACACGTTCCACACTCTTCCCACCCCAACATACGCACCACACACACATACACAGCAGACGCTACAGACACTACGCACATGGGCTGCTAGGCCGTGCTGTGGCCGGACATGCGGGTTTCACAGCCCAGCCAACGCGGCCTCGCCTGGTTAATCCCAGGATGGATCGGAGGTTAGGCCACCCTACACATCACACACATCACACACACACTGTAAATTATTGTGATATATACATTTTCAAATAAACTCGTAAACATACACGAGACAATGCTGCTTTGTTTGCTAATGTATCCTGGGTTCAATGTGTCTCGTGGCTTTGTGTGAGGTGTCTTGGCTCGCGCCAGGAGCTGGGAGCGCATTCTCAGTGTCGGTGGGGCTCGGTTTACGCTCGTGGTTGGTTTGAGGAGCTGAATTTGACCTGGTTAACATGACAAAACGCCCTTTGTGTCGTAGTTGTTTCAGTCACCTGGCTTATTACGTGTCATTTTGTTGATATCTGCATTCAGGAATCATTTTCACGAGTTCCTTCTGCAGGGTTTATGCCTCCTTCTTCGATGTAGATCTCGTAATTAATTTTTTGTACGGTGGTCGGTGATGCGATTATATGAATGGCGCCAGAGAAAATGTAAATTATGATTTAAAGCTTTCGTGACTGCAAGGATTCATCTTCTTTGGTTCTTTCTGTAAAGTCACCACCACGTAGAATGAGAATAAAATAATAAATTGATCAAATAAAATAACACAATAATAATATTCTCACGACGTTTGTGTTGTGGACGAAACGTCGTGAGAATTTTAATGTGTTATTTTATCAATTTATTATTTTATTCTCATTCTACGTGGTGGTGACTTTACCGAAAGAACCAAAGAAGATGAATCCTTGCAGTCACAAAAGCTTTAAATCGAAATTCATCTGTTGTTACCAGAAACTACGAACGGCTGAAGAGTGAGAGTTTCCCCTCTCACTCGCTCGCTCTTAAGCGTGAGTCTCGGCTGATCAAAGCGCACGAAACGCCGTTTGCCAATCCGCCTTGCTGGACGAACGCCGGTTTGCTGTTTTGAGTCATTTGCCCCAGGATGGAAGGCTGGACACGTGCGGGCTCCGCCGCAGGTCGAGTCGCAGGCTGAGCCCGCGGCGATCTCAACCCCCCCCCCCCTTGGCGAATGCAGGGCAGGCTGCAGATAAAGACAAAGATCCCCCACCGTGTAGCCTGTGACAGGCTGTAGGGGCAAGTGCTGTTAGCGAGCACACACAAAGACAAAGATCCCCCGTGTAGCCTTAACAGACTAGGGGCAAGTGGTGCTGTTAGCGAGCACACACAAAGACAAAGATCCCCCGTGTAGCCTGTAACAGACTGTAGGGGCAAGTGCTGTTAGCGAGCAGCACCTATGAAGGCCGGTAACGGTACACGAGGGGGTGGGTGGCCAGCACCACGCCCGACCGCCTTTGTCTCCCAGGTACTCATTTGAGGCTGAGTCGACCTAGGGGAGGCCCGGGACCGGTTCAGATAATTGTCACTGTTGGTGTTGGCCGTGAGCGGGAATCGAACCCGGATCGCCTGGTTCATAGCGCAGTGCGTTAACCGCTACACTATCACTCCCCACACACATACACATACACACACATACATACACACATACATATACACACACATACACACACATACATACACATACATACACACACATACATACACACACATACACACACAGTCACACATACACACACACATACACACACATACATACACACACACATACACACATACACATACACACAGTCACACACACATACACACACACATACACACATATACACATACATACACACATACACGCACACATACATACACACATACACACACAGTGACACACACACACACAGACACACACAGTGACACACACATACACACACATACATACACACATACATACACACATACATACACACACACATACACACACAGACACACACATACACACACAGACACACACAGACACACACATACACACACACTCACATACACACACATATACACATACATACACACATACACACACACATACACACACATACACACACACATACACACACACACAGACACACACATACACACACACATACACACACAGACACACACATACATACACACAGACACATGGCCCTGGTCGTTTCTGCGTCTGTGTCCCTGGCTCGAAGCAGCGGTTGCAGTGGTTTGCAGGAAGAAAAGTAAAACAGTTTAGGACTCATCCGCGTCTCCTGATTTCAGAACCTTCAGCCTCTCATCCATCCACACGGGGTAAGGGCCCTGGATACACAGAAGCTTAATGTAATTTTATTAAACATCAGCGGCGTAGCTATCTTGTACAACTCGCTTGTCTGAGTGTTTAGTTTGTTGTTGTTGCTCTTACCCCGCACCTCCGACTAGCAGGGTTGTCTACGTACGGTATTGAAAGACGCTCAACAAACATCACCACCGTCTCGATTTGAAGCTTTCGTGACTTGCAGGGATTCATCTTCTTTGGTTCTTTCGGTAAAGTCACCACCACCACGTAGAATGAGAATAATAAAATAATAAATTGATAAAATAAAATAACACAATAAAATTCTCATGACGTTTCGGCCACAACACAAGCGGCCTTCATCAGGTGAAGGGACGAGACTGGATTTTCTGTTTTGCGCATGCACACACAAAGTCACTGTAAGATACTCTTTGGTTCTATTGGGTAAAGTCACCACGTAGTAGGTAAAAAAATAAAATTACAAAAATCACGACGTTTCGGCCACAACACGAGCGGCCTTCGTCAGGTGAAGGGACCAGGCTGTCTGGAGGACAGCGCTTGAGTGAAAAAAGCCACGCTCAGATCACGACCTTTAAGCTGTCTATGCCTCTAATCGCTTTAAACTCTTGTTGTTGTCATTGTAGCGCGTTATTCAATGTGCCGCTGCACTCTGATGTTGCAGGATAACTGAGCTACACACACACAGAGAGAGAGAGAAAACCACAAGGTCATGAGCGGTTAACGCCCAGAGATTTTTTGTGTGTTTAGTTCGCTGTCCTCCCGCCGAATTGGCACGGGCAGCGGCGATTCCTTGCAGTCACGGGGGCGCCAAGTGAGGTTTTTTGTTTGCATTTTGACTGCAGGTATTGTGGTTAATGCAGTAGACGTGAATCCTTGTTAAAAAGGTTTCAGTTTTGTTGCCAGAAAAAAGGGGGAAAACCCCCAATTATTATTATTATTACGTTTTGGTACTGGCAAAGGAGTTCTAATGAAGTTATAAACGCTTTAATGAGTCATCAAGATTTACTAACCATTTTATAAATTCTCCATGTGCCTTCCACCAACATCGAGACGATAGTTGAATTCGTCCCAAAACGCCTCTCAAAGCGAAGTCTTCTCTTCCGCTCAAGTACACCGCTTGCCGCGATTCTGTTTTTGAGGTCGTCCAGATGAGTCGCTGATGGTGGTGGCACCAAAAACGCAACCACGGGTCTTTGACGTATCACCCACGAGGACAAGTCGCAGGGTGTGGCGATGTCTGGGGGGGGTGATCTTGGGGGCCACGAGTGTAGCGCCAAGCCTCATGGTCCAGTGCCACCTGTCCAGCGTTGAGGCGGTGTTGTCTCGCCAATGGCTGAGGCTAGGGGATGTTTGTGCGCTGGGAGAAAGCATCTAGCGGTTATCATCTTAAACTCTACGCCCCGCCGTTTCAAGTGGCATTGCCCGATGACGCTGGATGTAATTTACCAGCGTAACGTCACGGTACTACTCAAACATTGTAAATGTTGTGGATTCACTCTTCAACCACCACCGGTGTGGGGCTAAAGTAGTGAACTAATTGTCTTTTTTCTTTGGTTCTTTTGGTAAAGTCACCACCACCACGTAGAATGAGAATAAAATAATAAATGGATCAAATAAAATAACACAATACTAATATTCTCACGACGTTTCGGCCACAACACAAGCGGCCTTCATCAGGTGAAGGGACGAGACTGTCTGGTAGAACACCACTCCAGCGCTGTCCTACCAGACAGTCTCGTCCCTTCACCTGATGAAGGCCGCTTGTGTTGTGGCCGAAACGTCGTGAGAATATTATTGTTGTGTTATTTTATTTTATCAATTTATTATTTTATTCTCATTCTATGTGACTTTACCGAAAGAACCAAAGAAGATGAATCATTGCAGTCACGAAAACTTTAAATCGAAATTTAATTGTCTTTTGTCAACGTGACGCTTTTTTTTGCTGATTGGCCGTGTCGGGTGGTGGAGGGTTTATGACACAGTTATAAATAACGCGATCTAACCCAGAAAACCTTTATTGTGGATTATTATGAAGAGTTCGTGGTTTGCAGAGACGTAGCGATTTCAAATCTGGTCGACCTATTTGAAACACCCTGCTCTAAAATCCTGACCCGAACCTTAATAACAATACGATTGTATTAAAACATTATAGCAATAATGCATTGATTAAATGCATTGATTAAATGCATTATAAATTATATATTTACAGTGGCGGTAAATATTCAACATGCAAAAATAATGTGCGGTGCTTCGAAAGGTATTGTATTTGCATCTTCCGGCATAATTATGAAGACAACCTAGACTGGATCAGCCCATCATCTGTCGGGGGTAGATACAATAGGTAACACACTGTGGAGGAGAAGTCAACAGTGGGGTTACTTGCCCCCGCCATAGTAATGTCGAATTTCCACCACGTGGCTCAGAGCTCTTAAACTGGAGATTGAGCACCGTCTAAATGCTCACTTTGTAAAAAAAAAATATTTTTTGAGATCAGAACGCATCAGTAACAAATACAATATTACAGTAGAGTTCACAATACAGCAGTAGACAGACAAGTCACAATCATTCATTATGATTGTTATTATTTTATACAGGAGAGATTACGGGATTTAATCCATGCAACCTATCTTGGCCACGGATCAGTAACTAAGGGATGGGGAACCTTACGATTTCGACTGATTGTTGATCCTTCAACAACAGCCTTGTGCCATTGTAATGTTTTTTATTTAACGTAAAGGCATTTATAATAATTTTTTACTTTATATTTTGAAAAGTAACAGTCCGTTTGTGTTGACCCTGCAACCACAGCCTTCCGATTAATTATTAGACGGTTGGCTAATTTTATCATTCGTTATTTTACGATAATTAACTTTACTTCTGAACAATCACTTCGCTGTCTCCTGTAAATCGTTCATTGAATGTTTTTGATCTTTTTATCCTGAATCTGTTCGTGTAAAATCGATGTTTTTTATTTCATTAAAAAAAATTGAGCGATGCATCAATGCGTTTGTTTTTGTCAATGTCCCCGTGTCTAATCGGCACCAGTGATTCTGTCAAATTCGCTTCAGAACGATGGACCCACAAATCAACTTTGGTTACAGCTTGCTTTGCCGAGTCTTAGAAGTTGTGCGGTTTGTGGATTAACGCTCCACGATTAATCGGCGATGCACAGTGGGATGACGTATGAAGAAATATTTCATACTGTGGGAATTGCAGGTTAAAACTTCACAGACTGTACCCACAGTCTTTGGGGGGTAGGGGAGGGCAAATGACTTTCCTTGTTATAGTAATAGGTTTTACCCTTTTGATTGGCACAAAAACTGACACCTTTATTCAAGGCATCGTGTTTGCAATAACCACAACACAAGCAGTCAAAATGCAAACAAAAAAGCGACAACTCTGATAATAATAATATTGGCACCGTCCTTGAATTTGATTGGGTTAAAACCTATTCCTATATCTTGTTACTGGCAAAGGAGGTCTCATAATGTAATTGCTCACCCCGAGCCCTTAATACTCTGACGGTGCGCTGTTGTTGAGTTGTGTGACGCCTTTTTGCGTCTTCTGGTCCAACACCAGTGGAGACTAAGGGCTCTAAGAAAAGCCGTCTCGGGTGTGAACCAATCAAATTCAAGGACAGTGCATAATAATATAATTATCAGAGTTGTCTTTTTGTTTGCATTTTGACTGCTTGTGTTGTGGTTATTGCAAACACGATGCCTTGAATAAAGGTGTCAGTTTTTGTGCCAGTCAAAAGGGTAAAACCTATTACTATATCTTGTTACTGGCAAAGGAGGTCTCATAATGTAATTGCTCACCCCGAGCCCTCAATACTCTGACGGTGCGCTGTTTCTGAGTTGTGTGACGCCTTTTTGCGTCTTCTGGTCCAACACCAGTGGAGACTAAAGGGCTCTAAGAAAAGCCGTCTCCGGTGTGAACCAATCAAATTCAAGGACAGTGCCAATAATATCATTATCAGAGTTGTCTTTTTGTTTGCATTTTGACTGCTTGTGTTGTGGTTATTGCAAACACGATGCCTTGAATAAAGGTGTCAGTTTTTGTGCCAGTCAAAAGGGTAAAACCTATTACTATATCTTGTTACTGGCAAAGGTCTCATAATGTAAATCTTTCCTTGGTGTTAAATTCCAGCCCTGGCTGCGACCCTGTTGAAGCGACGCTGGGTGGCGCCCTACTCCCATTGTAGATCCTGAACTAGCGCTGCGCAGAGTGGTCCTGATGTCTTGTGACTCACAAAATTAATTGACCCCCTAACATATTTGTCGTTTGCATGTTAAATGTTGCGTTTTAAATGAAGCCTCCTTATTACAATATTAAGCTTTAGAGGATTCAATTGAGAAGGTGAGACATTTGGACCACCCTGTATCTGTAGCCTGGAATTCCACGTTGCTGATGGTGGCCAGTTTACATTTGTTGACTTCTCACAAAGCGATGCTCAATATACACAATAAGTGTGAAAATAATGCAAGATAAAAAAAACATCTCGCATTCTGGAAGGATTTCAGCTCAAAGTTCAGCTTTAAATGTGACCTGTTTTGTTGCCAGAAAAAAATGGGAAAACCTATTCTCATATAAATCAGCTAATGAACTGTCATTACACTGAATTTGTATCTGAGATATAGACAGGGTTCTCGTAATAAATTGATGGTGGATAAAACCAGCAAGTGGCAAATTCCGAAACAGGTTACTTTATAAATTTCTATAAATCTCGTAATGAAATGTGAGTGTGTGTGTTGCGGTTTATCTGTTTAATTTTTGTTAAAAAAAATAGTTACTTATTAACTTTGTACCCAGTGGTGTTGACAAGAATCAATGATCAAAGTTAATGACACACACACACCCACCCACAAATGAAAAGACTGGCTGATAAGTTTAAAGAGCCAAGCTCCATTGGTTAGTCGACAGTGATCGGTCGTGTTATTGTCGAGAGACACGTTACACAAGTGCCTTACTTGGAGGGCTGGAGGCCAACGGTGGCCCTTCAAGATGAGATCAGATTGCTCCAATGATGTTTTGTTTCATCATTAGACCTCCTTTTGCCAGTACCAAAATATAATAATAATAATAATAAGAGGGTTTTTTCCTCTTCTTTGGTTCTTTCGGTAAAGTCACCACCACGTAGAATGAGAATAAAATAATAAATTGATAAAATAAAATAACACGACAATAATATTCTCACGACGTTTCGGCCACAACACAAGCGGCCTTCATCAGGTGAAGGGACGAGACTGTCTGGTAGGACAGCGCTGGAGTGAAAGAGCCACGTTCAGATCACGACCTTTAAGCTGTGTGAGAGGAAACAAAGCGCCTTGACAAAGGAATTAGCATATAATTTAGCATTGAAATGGCTGAATGATTAGCTTGTGACTGGTCACAGAAATAGCTATGTTAAAACTTAAAGCATACACATCCGCAGAGGCACCCCTTGATAAAGGGATTAGCATAGAATTTAGCATTGAAATAGCTAAGTTAAAGCATACACATCCGCAGAGGCACCCCTTGACAAAGGAATTAGCATAGAATTTAGCATTGAAATAGCTGAGTGAATAGCTTGTAACTGGTCACAGAAATAGCTACGTTAAAGTCAGAGCATACACATTCACCGAGGCACTTAGTACAAATCAAACAGGATAATTTAGCATTGAAATAACTAGGCGAATTTAGCATTGAAATAACTGAGTGATTAGCTAGTGACTGGTCACAGAAATGACTATGTTGAAGTCAAGGCCTACACATCTGAGCTATTCACAGTACTATATATTCACAGTACTATATAGTAAACCAATAAAAAAAAACCTAAAATATAAATTACCTTAATGTTATCAATAAACTCTATATTCTCCAATCAACTAAGCTACCAACAATAAGTCGTTATATATCACAATGCTATACGTGACTTTACCGAAAGAACGAAAGAAGAAGTGATGTTAGGACAAAGTGCGTGTGTGTTTTGGAAGTAACCTGTACAGAGAACTCAGGTGAGACCCGTTGTTCTTGTGATACAGGTCAAAGGGTACTTTTGTGTTTCACGAAGCGTCTGCCTCTCTAGCAACTCATTGTCTTTGAAATAGGGAGCACGCTCGGATCATTCATCAGTTACAAGGCATACCACTTGAAATTTACACGTATAGGAGGAGGTACATTCTCTACAACACGAATTGTAGTTTTGTCTTACGTGTTGACGTAGATTTTGTCTAACTAGGGCTAGAAATGCTCCTTGCTGATTCACACCTGGATGTTCGTAACCATCGGTTGAAGCAAACCCCACTGCTGTTGTTGAGACGCTGTGCACCATTTAATGGTCCAACACATTGACGGCCTTCAGGCCAGGAAAGTCACAACATTTGCACACGAAGGACGCATTCACGCAAGTACCCCGTGCTCCGTTTTGAAGTTTTAAAATGAAACATCTTTGAATTGTGTTGTGCTTTGAATTAGAAATTTTAATTCCTCATTAAAAGCTTGTATCAATTTACATCTGGAAGACTTCATTGAAAAGTACATTTCGTGTGAATTTTCTCTCGTCATTAAGTAGATGGCCTTGCCGGGGGTTCGGTTCAATGCGGACACAAACAGTGTACACATACAGTGTACACACACACTGTACACACACACACAGTATACACACAGTGCACACACACACAGTGTGCACACTGTGTGTGTGTACACTGTGTGTGTGTACACTCTGTGTGTACATACAGTGTACACACAGTGACACAGTGACGCACACACACAGTGACAGTGTACACACACAGTGACACACACACAGTGACACAACAACAACCGCCATTTGCTACTAAGTGGCGGTGACGTCACCACGACGCTTGTGCCAAGCACAGTGACACACACAGTGACACACAGCGACACACAGTGTGTACACACACAGTGTACACACACAATGTACACACAGTGTATACACAGTGTACACATACACAGTGTACACATACACAGTGTACACACACACAGGGTATACACAGTATACACACACAGTGTACACACGGTGTACATACAGTGTATACACCCAGTGTACACAGGGTACACACTGTATATATACACACACACAGTGTACACACAGTGACACACAGGGTATACACAGTGTACACACACAGTGTATACAGTGTACACACACACAGTGTACACACACACAGTGTACACACACAATGTACACACACAATGTACACACACACAGTGTACACACACACAGTGTACACATACGCAGTGTACACACACACACACAGTGTACACACACTGTACACACACAGTGTACACATACGCAGTGTACACACACACAGTGTATACACATAGTGTACACACACACAGCGTACACACGGTGTACACACACACAGTGTATACACATAGTGTACACACACAGTGTACACACACAGTGTATACACAATGTACACAATGTACACAATGTGCACACACAGTGTACACACACACAGTGTACACACACAATTTATACACACAGTGTACACATACGCAGTGTACACACACACAGTGTATACACATAGTGTACACACACACAGCGTACACACATAGGGTACACACACAGTGTACACACAGTGTACAGTGTACACACACAGTGTACACACAGTGACACACACACAGTGTATACACACAGTGTACACACACACAGTGTATACACACACAGTGTACACAAACAGTGTACACACACACACAGTGTACACATAGACACCTGGGAGCCAGAAATCTTTCTGATGGGTCAAATACTCATTTCACTTATTAAAATGCAAATAAATTTATAACATTCTTGACATGCGTTTCTCTGGATTTTAGTTGTTCTTCTGTCTCTCACTGTTCAAATAAATCTACCATTAAAATTATAGACTGATCATTTCTTTGTCAGTGGGCAAACGTACAAAATCAGCAGGGGATCAATTTTTTTTTGTTTCCATTCTACGTGGTGACTTTACCGAAATAACCAAGAAGATGAATCCCTGCAGTCACGAAAGCTTTAAATAGAAATTTGAATTGCAAGTGCTTTGAGTGTGTGCACGTGCCGTGTGGAAACAAATTGTACAATACGCTTATGTTGGATATGATTATGTAATATCGTAGTATCGCCATATCGCGATAACTTTCGGAGTTAAATGTTGTACAATTCTGCAAGAGCGTTCCGAACTTTGATCGCGTTGTGTGAACGTCATCATTTGGAACGAACCAACTTACCGCTTTAAATAGGGGGGGGTCGCAGACGCAGTAATATTTTTTTTAAAATATATATATACATCTCCAACAGCAATACAATGACTGAGCGACCGTGACTATCACAGTAGATCATTCAGCATATATTGTTTGAGTAAATACGATTCAAATTATGCGATGGAAGTGAAAGTATAAGATTGATAGTTTGAGCGTCAACCCTTGGCTGGGAGTGGTAGCTCCCAAGTGCCAATGGCTGACGCCTCAAGCGCGGCTCCCAGGACGCTTCTAAACTGTTCGGAACATAACGACTCACCACCCCCACCCACCCCTAAACTTGCACGAACAATTCCTCTCGCCCCTTAAAACTCTGAGCAGGATTGAACTCACGCGAACCGGTAAGTGGGTAAGTGGGTGTTTTGGTTTAAAAATTTTGACCACAAAAAAATCCGGTGTTGTGTGACCCCCGTTGCGGCGGTGACACCGCAGGCTGTGGTTGCTCCCCGCCGGGGAAGGCGTCTCCTTCTCGGTAGGCAATCCAGGCCATTCAGGCCCTCCCTGGCGTCTCGGGCCTAGTCTGTCACAAAGAAAATAAAGAATTAGACATGCTTTGTGGAACTGTTTTCACAGTAAGATACACAGGCAGCAGTCGTAAGAAGAAAGGCTGAAATACAATCGTCAGTAACAGAGGCGTTATGAAAAAGGGCCATTGCCCGATTATGCACCACAGAATTTACACTTAAGGGCAGTGTTATTGGTAAATATGTAGGGGTTTTTTTCTCTCGTGATATACCCGTCCTTGTATTTGTCCTCATGCTTTGGGTTTCGGGCTGTTCCACGCGAGTTTGAAGCCTTTGGTTAAACGAGGTAACACAACCACGGGTCAAGTTATCTTTTGATGCATCACAGCTGTCATAACCCGTACGGTTTACCCCGTATTCTTGTACAGAGACATTGAGTTTTCACGCCCATACGGGGTACAGCCGTTTCAATACGGGCAAAAAAACATGCTTTGGTAACAGTATTGTCTATTTGTGTTTCTACATTGTGATGGGACTTCGCAGGACGAACGTTGATATTCATAAAGACACGTGGTGGCCGATATGGTCTGAATTGATCTGTAATAAGGTAGGGGCACTGATAGAGGTTGACAGCTACGTGGTGGTGAGTGTACTCGAAGTGAATCTCTATTTGTGTGTTTCTCCCTTGTGATGGGACTTTGTTGTTGTTGTTGTTTTAGGCGGCTGCGGGACTGTGCAACGTTGGTGAGTGGCATAGGAGCGGTGGGGGCAACATCCATTGTAGAGTACAATGTCACTACGCTCCCACGTCTACGCTACCCTCCTCCACCAAGCCGCCACACGGACGAGCGTGGTGAAGTATGGTCAAATCATGACCCGGGGCGGCGTGGGGAGACCCTCGTCCGGCAATGGATTAACAAATTGGCTCTTACTGTTTATCTCCATATATATAAAAATATGCAAGGTTGTGATTGTGTGTGTTGTCTGTTCAAAATGTTTAGCGTACTTCCCGACATGCAACAAACTGGAAATTTGCCATGTGGGTATTTCCCAGACTGTACACCGTGCAAACATTATACAAATACACTTTTGTGTTTTTTTTAGGGGTGGGGAGGGGAGCTCAATAATGCCTAGATTTTATGCACGGCAAGTGAGCTGTGACGTCAAATCTGTCACGTGACCCGTGCATGTGGAAGCGTCACGCATTGTAGTGTAGCGGTTAGCGTTGTCTGTGTGTGTGTGTGTCTGTGTGTTGTGGGGAGCGATAGTGTAGCGGTTAGTGCGCTGCGCTATGAACCTGGCGACCCAGGTTTGATTCCTGCTCACGGCCAACACCAGTGACGATTATCTGAACCGGTCCCGGGCCTCCCCTAGGTCGACTCAGCCTCAAATGAGTACCTGGTGCGGTGTGTAAACATTGCCACTAGGGAGACAAAGGCGGTCGAGCGTGGTGCTGGCCACCCACCCCCTCGTGTACCGTCCCGGCCTTCATAGGTGCTCGCTAACAGCACTTGCTCCTACAGTCTGTTAAGGCTATATGGGGGATCTTTTTGTGTCTGTGTGTGTCTGTGTGTTTGTGTCTGTGTGTGGAAGCCTAATGCATTGTAGTGTAGTGGTTAGCGCTACACCGCGCTACGAACCCGGCGACCCGAGTTCGATTCCCGCTCACGGCCACCACCGGTGACGATTATTTGAACCGGTCCTGGGCCTCCCCTAGGTCGACTCAGCCTCTAACGAGTAACTGTTGTGGTGTGAACATCGCCACTGGGGAGACAAAGGCGGCCGGGTGTGGTGAATTCAAGCCTGGGTAGTACAGCTAGTCCTGTATATACCTACACAGCCTACATACAACAGAATAAGTAGTATCTCTTGGCCCTGTAGTTGTATCTACTGACTGTACAGTAGTATCTACTGAGCCAGTAGTAGCTACTGACTGTTTAGTAGTATTTACTGACTGTAGTAACTACTGACCGTAGTAGTATTTACTGGCCCTACAGTAGTGTCTACCGACTCTATAGTAGTAACGACTAACTGTATAGTAGTATCTGCTGACTCTATAGGAGTATTCACTGACTATAGTAGTAACTACTAACTCTATATCAGTATCTACTCACTCTATAGTAGTGCCTACTGACTCTAGTAGCTACTGACCGTAGTTGTATCTGCTGACTGTAGCAGTATTTGCTGACTGTAGTGGTATAGTCTGACTGTTTTAGTATCTACTAACTCTATATAGCGGTATGTACCAACTCGATAGCATTATTTACTATTACTACAGCAGTGCATACCGACTGTGGTGGATCCTGCTCTCACTACAGCAGTGCATACTTACTGTGGTGGTAACTGCTATCACTACAGCAGTGCATACTGACTGTGGCGGTACTTGCTATCACTACAGACCAATTTACTCTGACAGAGACCCACAGACTCACACAGAGACCCATAGACTCACACAGAGACAAATTTACTCTGACAGAGACCCACAGACTCACACAGAGACCCATAGACTGATAGACTCACACAGATACCAATTTACTCTGACAGAGGCCCACAGACTCACACAGAGACCCATAGACTCACACAAATACCAATTTACTCTGACAGAGGCCCACAGATTCACACAGAGACCCATAGACCCACACAGAGACCAGTTTTACTCTGACAGAGACCCACAGACTCACACAGAGCCCCATAGACTCACACAGAGACAAATTTACTCTGACAGAGACCCACAGACTCACACAGAGACCCATAGACTCACACAGATACCAATTTACTCTGATAGAGGCCCACAGACTCACACAGATACCCATAGACTCACACAGATACCAATTTACTCTGACAGAGGCCCAAAGACTCACACAGATACCCATAAGCCCACAGACTCACACAGAGACCCACAGACTCACACAGAGACCCACAGACTCACACAGAGACCCACAGACTCACACAGAGACCCACAGACTCACACAGAGACCCATAGACTCACGACACAGGCGGTCCCCACGAGGTGGTCGTCAGCCGTGCCCGGCGGCTGAGCATTACTCACCCCCCCCCCCCCCCCCACCACGTCGCTGTCTCCACAGCTGCCGTGATGAGTGTCGCTGTCTTCCTGCTGTCTCCACAGCTGCCGTGACGAGTGTCGCTGTCTTCCTGCTGTCTCCACAGCTGCCGTGACGAGTGCCGCTGTCTTCCTGCTGTCTCCACAGCTGCGGTGACGAGTGTCGCTGTCTTCCTGCTGTCTCCACAGCTGCCGTGACGAGTGTCGCTGTCTTCCTGCTGTCTCTACAGCTGCCGTGACGAGTGTCGCTGTCTTCCTGCTGTCTCCACAGCTGCCGTGACGAGTGCCGCTGTCTTCCTGCTGTCTCCACAGTTGCCGTGATGAGTGCCGGTGACTCCAGGTTGTCTCTGGCCGCTGCTGGAGCTCACAGGAACATTCTGGTGAATCGCTTTTAGGGGGGCTCACCGGTGCTCTGTGTACTACTATACACTGTACACTACTATACACTGTACGCTATACTATACACTGTACGCTATACTATACACTGTACACTATACACTGCACACTATACACTGTACACAATACTATACACTGTACACTATACTATACACTGTACGCTATACTATACACTGTACACTATACTATACACAACTATACACTACATTACTATACACTACACAACTATACACTGTACACTATACACAACTATACACTACATTACTATACACTACACAACTATACACTGTACACTATACACAACTATACACTACAATTACTATACACTACACTACTATGCACTACATTACTATACACTACACTACTATACACTACACTATACCCTACACTACTATAAACTACAGTACTATACGCTACTATACACTATGCACTACTATACACTACAATGTAATATACACTACTATACACTACAATCGGTCCTGGGCCTCCCCTAGGTTGACTCAAAAGAGTAGCTGGTGTAGCGGTGTGTCGTAGTAAACAAAGCCACTGGGGAGACAAAGGCGGTTCGGCGTGGTGCTGGCCACCCACCCCCTCATGTGCCACAGTGCCGGCAGCCTTGATAGGTGCTTCTCTTCGCTAACAGCACTTGCCCCTATAGCCTGCCGTGGCTACACGGGGGACCTTTGTGTCTGTGTGAGTGATGACATGTGGCTCCGTGATTCCTCTGTCCGCTGGGATGCAGCTGAAGCCGGTGCCTGCGATGCTTCGTCTGCTGCAGTCGTTCGGTGTCGAGGGCGACACATTCACGTGGGAGCAGGTGGGTCCCATCACGACCACCAACACCATCATCATCTGCGTGGCTAGGAGATGTTGACTACCTCGCCTGGTGTACAGGAGGTCGTGGGACCCACCATCATCATTATCAGGGTGGCTAGGAGATGTTGACTACCTCGCCTGGTGTACAGGAGGTCGTGGATTCCATCGCGAACCTGACACCTGCTGTATAATTTGGATTTGCAGGATTATCACACATGGCTACGTGCGGTGCGAAAGAAGTTCAACATAGTACAGACGTTACACTCACCCACCCACTCACCCAACCACTCATTCACTGACCTACTCACTCAGCCACCCACTCACCCAACCACTCACCCACTCCATTTACCCACACACTAACACTCACTCATCCAACCACTCACTCATCCACTCACTCACCCAACCACTCACTCGACTCACCCTCTAACCCATCCACTCACCCTCTAACCCATCCACTCACTGACTAGTCCATCTCTTCCGCCCATGCCACTAAATCACTGATCCACCCACCCACTCACTGATTCTCTCACTGATCCACACACCCACTCACTCACCTACTCACTCACCTACCCACCCACTCACCCACTCAATCACTCAACCACCCACTCACCTACCCACCCACTCACCCACTCAATCACTCAACCACCCACTCACTAACTCATCCACTCACTCACCCACTCACTCACCCACCCACCTACTCACCCACTCAGTTACCCACTCGTGTGTGTGCATGCATGCGTGTGTGCATGTGTGTGTGTGTGTGTGCGTCCCACGTAGGCGCACCACTACGTGGGACAATACATCAAGCGAAGACAACTTTACGATGTAGAGAGGCCGTACCTGGTGAGGTGTGGCGGGGACCCCCTGGGGGAGGTGTTTGGTGTGGAGGGATTCTCACTCAGAGATCCCAGGTGAGGGAGATACAAAGAGGGTGGAGAGAGAGTGGGTGGGTGAGTGAGTGTGGGTGAGCGGATGAGTTATTTAGTGAGTGAGTGGGAAGGCGAGTGGGGGCGTGAATTATTGAGTGGATGGGTGAGCTGTTTAGTGAGTGGGCGAGTGATTGAGTGGGTGAATATTCTTTGGTTCTTTTACTAAAGTCACGTAGATAGAAAAATTATAATAAAGAAAGTGAAATAAAAATAAACAAGCACAAGAGAGAGAGGGGTGGAGAGAGAGAGAGGGGCGGGAGATAGAGCCTGCATCCAAACGCAGCCTGGATCTCCCTGTCTCTCTCTTCCAGACACTCGGTGGCAGCGCTGTTCGTGAAGTCATTCTCCATAGTGACGGCCGACAGCAGGCGAGGTGAAGTTCCCCTCCCTCCTCCTCACTCCCTCCCTCCTTCTCACTCCCTCCCCGGGTTCATAGCGCGACGTAGCACTAACTACTACTACACTACCGCTACCCATATACAGTCACACACTCACACACTCACACATTCACTCACTCACTCTCTTCTTTTTCTTCCCCTTCAGCCGGTGCCAACGTCACCACCACCTCCACCACTTCCTCTCCATCTTGCGCTCCAACCGGTGGCGGTGCTGTTGGTGTTGGTGGTGGTGGTGTGGGTGGTGGTGTGGGTGGTTGTGGTGGTGGTAGTGGTGTGGGTGGTGGTGGCGGTGGTGTGGGTGGTGGTTGTGATGGTGGTGGTGTGGGTGGTGGTGGTGGTGTTGGTGTGGTTGGTGGTGTTGGTGTGGGTGGTGGTGTTGGTGTGGGTGGTGGTGGCAGTGGTGGTGGCGGTGGTGTGGGTGGTGGTGTTGGTGTGGGTGATGGTGGTGGTGTGGGTGGTGGTGTTGGTGTGGGTGGTAGTGTTGGTGTTGTTGGTGTGGTTGGTGGTGTGGGTGGTGCTGGTGGTGTGGGTGGTGCTGGTGGTGTTATCGTGGGTGAGTGCGTGGTGTGCCGGAGTGAGCCGCGTAGCTGCACGTTAGTTCACGGCGACAGCGGTCACCTTGCCACGTGCCGCCGCTGCGCCTTGGAGCTGCAGCGGCGTGGCATGGCCTGCCCACTCTGCCGCAGGGAGATCCACTCTGTGGTGCACACGTTCCTGTCCTGACACGACACACAACAGACACACACAGACACACACACAGACACAACAACAACAACCGCCATTCGCCACTAAGTGGCGGTGACGTCACCACGACGCTTGTGCCAGGCTATGTGTACCCTGAGGCAACGTGAAGTGCAGAATGTCCGCTGGCAGGTCACAGGGCAGACCCAGGTGCCACGGGTCGACTGACTGAGATGACTGGCTGATGCACCACCTGTGCCTCCTACTGTGCCAACCTGCTGTGCTTTAGCCACCCGGCGCTCCGCTCGTTCTGAGCGTCGCTCCTCCGCCCTCCATTGTTGTTGGAGTGCGACTACCTCCAACTGCCCAGTAGCATCCTTCACGAGCCTCCTCCACAGAGGCCGATCTTGACACCGCTGGTACCAGTCATCGGCAAGTCCACTCAGCTCCACGTCCTCCTGTACCACATCACTCCATTTCTTCTCTAACCCGTGCCGCACCCGCTTAGCCCCCTCAATCCGGCCGAACAAAAGCTGTTTCGGCATGCGGTGGCAGGGCATGCGGGCTACATGACCCAGCCATTGCAGCCTTGCCCGCTGGAGGAGCTCACCGATGGGACCTTGCCCAGATCTTTCAAGGATTTGTGAGCTCCTCACACAATCCAGTCTGGTTAAACCCAGGATGGATCGTAGGCAGGCCAGCTTAAATGTTTCTAACCGGCGAAGATGTTCCATTAGGGGGGTCCACGTTTCGCAAGCGTAGAGAAGGGAGGGAATGACCGTGGCCGAGAGGACCTGAAGCTTAGTGCGGAGCGACAGACCAGGTAGCTTCCACACAGCGTTACGCAACCGATGCAAAGATATTGGCGCTCGACTGATTCGGAGGGAGACCTCTGCTGTTAAACTGGAGCCAGTCATAAGCACACTGCCCAGGTATGGGAAACTCTCCACTCTCTCCACAACTGCCCCATCACCGATTGGGAGTTGTGGGGGTGGAGTGTCCGATGGTACAAAATACACAGACATACACACACAGACACGCACACACACAGACATGCACAACAATAACAACAACTGCCATTCGCCACTAAGTGGCGAATCGCGTCACCACGACGCTTGTGCCAGGACATGTGCACCTTGAGGCCACGTGAAGTGTCGAACGACCGCTGGCAGGAGGTCACGGGGCAGACCCAGGTGCCACGGGTCGACTGACTGAGATGAGATACACACAAAGAGACACAGAGAGACAGATACACAGACACAGATACACACAGACACACACAGACACAGATACACAGAGAGACAGAGAGAGACAGATAGATACACAGAGAGCGTTTGTTAATTTATGTCTCCTTAAGGACAATTTAATGTTCATGTTTTTACCTCAGAATGTAAAAAAAAATGTTCCTCGTAATGTTCAAAATATTTTTTTGTCTACCTCAGAATGTTTATAAAAAAATTAACCTCAGAATGTTATTTTTTTACCTCAATGTAAAAAAGATTTGCTTTTACCTCAGAATATAAAAAAAATGTTTACCTCAATGTAGAAATTCTATTTTTTTACCTCACTCGCACTCTTGAATGCGTTTATTGCCGTTTAATATATTAAACTTTTGCACATTTAACCTCATCGTTTCCTGTCATCACTTTACGAGTTCACCGTGTGTGCACTGTGTGTGTGGGGAGCGTTGGTGCGGCAAAGCAAACCCCTCCAGTGAAGGCCCCCCGTGTGGCCTCTAACAGACTGTAGGGGCAAGTGTCTCTTAGCAGCTCGCAGCAGCTGCGAGCACCGTCACGACAAAATTATCTTACATCCACGTTCACCCTCTGTGAATATTCACATGCACGTGGGAGACGCGCTAACCCATCCCTAGCGATCCGAGCGGTGCGTCTTAAGAGTGCGAGGAATATTCTCCTGGCCGCTCTAAAGCCGTTGCCACGTGACGAGCGACCTGACGGAGCTGCTTTCACTTGGTGCAGGGCAGGCCGCTCGCGTGGACCAAGATTGGCACAGCAACTCAGTGGGGGGCCCCCTTACACCCTGGTGGCAATACACTTAGTTTAGTTTTACTTAGGGTCTCTGTTAGTGTGGGTCTCTGTGGGTATCTGTGTGGGTCTCTATGGGTCTCTGTGGGTCTCTGTGGGTCTCTATGAGTATGGGTCTCTGTGGGTCTCTATGAGTATGGGTCTCTGTGGGCCTGTGTGGGTCTCTATGAGTGTGGGTCTCTGTGAGTCTATGTGGGTCTCTGTGAGTCTGTGTGGGTCTCTATGAGTGTGGGTCTCTGTGAGTGTGTGTGGGTCTCTATGGGTCTCTGTGGGTCTATGTGGGTCTCTATGAGTATGGGTCTCTGTGGGTGTCTGTGTGGGTCTCTATGAGTATGGGTCTCTGTGGGTGTCTCTGTGGGTCTGTGTGGGTCTCTATGAGTATGGGTCTGTGGGTCTATGTGAGTGTGGGTGTCTGTGGGTCTCTGTGAGTCTATGTGGGTCTCTATGAGTCTCTGTGGGTGTCTGTGGGTCTCTATGAGTCTCTGTGGGTGTCTCTGTGGGTCTCTATGAGTCTCTGTGGGTGTCTCTGTGGGTCTCTATGAGTCTCTGTGGGTGTCTCTGTGGGTCTGTGTGGGTCTCTGTGAGTCTGTGTGGGTCTCTATGAGTATGGGTCTCTATGAGTCTCTGTGGGTCTCTGTGAGTATGGGTCTCTATGAGTCTGTGAGTCTGTGTGGGTCTCTGTGGGTCTCTATGAGTCTCTATGGGTCTGTGTGGGTCTCTATGAGTATGGGTCTCTATGAGTATGGGTCTCTGTGGGTCTCTATGGGTCTGTGTGGGTCTTTCTCTCCCCCCCCCCCCCCCTTTATCCCCTGGCCGTCGCCTCCCCCTCGGGTGTCGGCCACGCCCACACCTCATCCAATCAGGAGTCCCTGGCTCACAGATGGCGCGTCACCTCCAGCTTCCGGCGCTCAGCAGCACTTCCGGGGCGTAGAGAGTCCTGGGAGTCGGCGGCTGCATCACGTGACGACTCCCACGTGGCTGCGTGCTGCCCGCTCCGGCCGTAGTTACCGTGAAAGACTTGAGACTTGCTGTATTTAGACTATATCGTGACATATTGAGGCGTTAAAACAATCACGGTTTGTTACTTGAACGATTTCCCTTCCCGCCGTGTAATAATGGACAGTGTTTGGTAAGACTTTGTTTTGTTTTTCATCATAACGGGACACATTTTTTACATTATTCCACATGCATAGCGGGGGTAGGGTGTGAGCTTGAGACGTTTGGAAACCGGTTTAGCATGAGCACTTTTAAGATTTCGTCAATAATGTAATCGGTCTTGCTCAAGCAAACACATTATGAAGTTTGCACACGTGTCAATAACAAATGCATTTTTTTTACGCATGGGAAAATGTGTTGTTTTTTTTGTTGCAAAAAATTGCAAATGTTTATTTTCCAAGTGTTGTGAAAATTCTGCCTTTATTCTTAATGTTCTGTTGAGCACGAAGTGCCCGTGGGTATAACCTGTGGTAATCTCCATATATATTATAGGCAAAGTTGTGAATGTGTGTGTTGTCTGTACTTCTCCACATGCAACAAACTGGAAATTTGCCATGTGGGTACTTTCCAGACTGTACACCGTGCAAACATTATACAAATACATTTTATTTTGTTTGGGGGGGGGGGAGCTCAATAATGCATTTATTTTTTGCACGGCAAGTGAGCTGTGACGTCAAATCTGTCACGTGAACACTTGTGTGCACCCAGCACGTGCCTGTCCAAGTAATAAACTCCACTTGTGTGCACCCAGCACGTCCCTGTCCGAGTAATAAACTCCACTCGTGAACACTTTTGTGTACCCAGCACGTGCCTGTCCGAGTAATAAACTCCACTCGTGAACACTTGTGTGTACCCAGCACGTGCCTGTCCGAGTAATAAACTCCACTCGTGAACACTTGTGTGTACCCAGCACGTGCCTGTCCGAGTAATAAACTCCACTCGTGAACACTTGTGTATACCCAGCACGTGCCTGTCCGAGTAATAAACTCCACTCGTGAACACTTGTGTGTACCCAGCACGTGCCTGTCCGAGTAATAAACTCCACTCGTGAACACTTGTGTGTACCCAGCACGTGCCTGTCCAAGTAATAAACTCCTGAGCACGAGGCGCGAGCGACGGACCAAGACATGGACAGAAGCGAGTGGTGGCAAGGCGAGTTGGCAGATGACATCTACCGCGTCCTTCGAGAGAAGGTATCCGCCTCTCTCATCAATAGGCCTCCTACACGCAGACACAAATCCTACTAACTGATTTACACGGCACGTACGTTCGAGTGCTCGACTCGCAGCGAGGAGGTTGCAAGTTCAATCCTGGCCAGCGGGTCCACCCGGCCCCCTATCTCTCCGGGGACTATAACACGAGCGACACGGTACCTTGTGGAAGAATAAAAGTGGCTGTGCTTTGGAGCTACGGATCTCCACACCTCGTGGTTTTGTTTCATCGTAGGCTGAGGACTACCGAATGAGTTCTTCGCCATCTTTCACTCGCTTGGACAGGGAGACAATTTGGCCGTGGGTTTTGTCACTCTTGGTTTGCGTGACGGCGACAATTAAATGCTGTGGCCCACCGTAACCGGGCGCGTCGCCTCCTTAGACCCCCAGAGTAATCTATTATCGTTTCAAAACACCTCTTGACCTCTTGACCCAACTCCACAGCGTCCCAACTGCCCTCCCAACCCCCGCGTCCTCGTTTTTTTTCCCCCTCGCAGGAGCTGTCGCTGCCTCGGTTTTGCGCACGCTCGCCCCAGCTGCACCTCCGTCGCCACTTCGTCGACCTCCTGGCAACGCTGAGCGAGCGCCTGCAGCTGAGTGTGGCCACGCACCACCTGGCCATCGCAATGTTAGACGTGTTCATGGACCGCCACGACATCACCGTCCGCTGCCTCTACACCTGCTCAATCTGCTACCTCATTATAGCCGGTCGGTCAATTGCTCACGTGACCCACCCACCCACCCGATCACTCGCTCATCTCTCGCTTGCACCCTTGGTCGCTTGTTCACCGTCGGCATGCGTGTCCCTGACACCCTGCGCAGCCAAGTTCGAGGAGATGGATGAGCAGGTGCCACGACTGGACTGGGTGAACCGGCTGGAGGTGATGACCAAGCAAGGGCTGAGTCTGTCCAAGGAGGAATTGCAGCAGACGGAGGTAGCTGCATGCCCCTATTAATTCGGCATGTAATGTTTCACCCCAGAACCGTTCTGTGCATTGTCATGATTCAAGGTCACGATTTGATTCAAGAAACCAATTGTTTTGTCTTGTTACTTTACAATCTTACTCTGTGGGTCTGTCGGTAAAGTCACGTAGATGGAAAAATAATTTAAAAAATCTCGACGTTTCGATGGCAACACAAGCAGTCGTCCTCAGGTGATTGCTTGTGTTGCGATCGAACCGTCAAAGACCCAAAGAGTATGAACACATCATCTCTGTTTCATGCCAACTAATTATTCTGTAGACAATTTGAATGTACAGCCCGAATTTGAATATAGAAGCGTGTCTTCTTACTAGATAACAGGAAGGCAAAAGCTGCGGAATAACATTACCACAGCAGACCTGACAAATGAACGTGGAGTGGCGCTCATTTATTTGCACGGCGCTGGAACAAGTGCAGGAAATTCTCCCTTCCTATGGTGGAGCTCAGTCTCTCCATAAAACAATCACCCCGTGACGATTTGCTTGCGTTGCGATCGGAATGTGATATTTTTTATTATTTTTTCAATCTACGTGGCTTTACCGAAAGACCCAAAAGAATATGACGGTCATTGCATTTACCCGTGCAGACGAAGGGCCGAGTTGACTCCTTGACCAGACATTTGAACTGTTTGCGAGCCATGCACCAACCCAACTAGTTAAGCAACCATTGGAAAGATGTTCTAAATCGAACTAAACATTAAACTAATTTTCAATGGTACAGTATATTTTTCAAGTAGTGGTACCCCAAACTTTCGCAGCTCTTAAATTCCCTTTTCACACCATCAATATGTAAACTCCCCCTCCCCCCCGCGCCAAACGGCATGTTCACCCGCACGTACACCACTTCTATGCTAAGTCGGCCAATCAAATGCAAATTTTTATGCTAATTCCTTTGTCAAGGCACCTTGTTTCCTCGCACACAGCTTAAATATCCGTGATCTGAGAGTGGCTGTGTTTCACTCCAGCGCTGTCCTCGAGACAGCCTGATCCCTTCACCTGATGAAGGCCGCTTGTGTTGTGGCCGAAACGTCGTGATTTTTGTTGTTTTATTTTTTACCTACGTGACTTTACCGAATAGAACCAAAGAGTATGGATCCTTGCAGTCACGAAAGCTTTAAATCTAGAATAGTTAAATAAACCCTCCAGGCAACACACAGCAGCGTGGCGGACTGAATGCTTTACGCAGTGGTGGCAGCTGTGCCGTGCCA